>NW_016816000.1:745316-750280 GCF_001698545.2 Rhinopithecus bieti
GCCTGTAGTCCCAGATACTCAGGAGGCTGAGGCAGGAGAATGGCGTAAACCCAGGAGGCGGAGCTTGCAGTGAGCTGAGATCCAGCCACTGCACTCCAGCCTGGGTGACAGAGCTAGACTCCCTCTCAAAAAAAAAAAGAAAAGAAAAGAAAAGAAAATATCAAACTCTATAACATGTGCAGTTGGAATTCCAGAAAGAGAAGGTGAGAAATAAAAAGAAAAAAAATTAAAGACTGCATGATAAAATGGGAGAAATAAATTCCAAAAAATCTATTTTACGGCAAGGTGACTATAGTTAATGACATATTGTATTATTGGAAAATATAAAGACAGTGGATGTTGAGTGTTATCACAAAAATGATGACTATATGAAGTAATGGATTTGTTAATGAACTAGATTTAATCATCCACAATGTATGTACAACTTAAAACCTCATGTTGTATGTGATAAAAACATACAATGTTACCTCTCAAATTAGCAAAATACAAATAAAAGTTTCTAAAATAAAAATATAAAACACTGAATGACCAATAATTGTTCAAAAATACCAGTAAGCTTCAACATTAACTATATGCACAGGACAGGCATTGATTCCCAAGCAGGACAAAGAACAATAAATAAACAATAAACAAATAGAAAACACCTATATGCTTCATATTCAAGTTTATGTCAACCCAAAAATAAAGAAAAAATCATAAAACTGGTAATAGAATAAGGACACATTACACTCAGAGGAACAGTGATAAGAATTAAAGACTCCTCAAACATTTGTCATTCTTTTGTGTTGGAAACATTCCAAACGTTCTCATTAAAAATGGTGCAAACCAGAAGACTGTGATTACATTTATATCTCATTCTGAACAAAGTAAATTTATAAATTAATGAGAGGTTGCCAAGGATTGGGAGTTGGGGTATGTTTAACCGTAAGTTGGTGCAAGAGATAATTTGGGGTTAAGAATGTTCTGTACCTTGATGGTAGTAGTGGTTTCACAGCAATATATGAGTATAAAAACTCATAATTTTACTCTAAAAAGGTTAAATTTTACTGTATGATCATTATACCTCAATATACATGATCAATAATGTTTAACAACATTGTAAATTTTCCAATAAACATGACAGACTAACCACAAATACTTATTACATGTCCCTCTTAAGACAGTAATACAATCACAAAGTTTTATTCTATTTAGTGTATAAACTCAATATAAATTCTGTTTAGTGTATAATCTCAAACTGGAAAAAGAAAATGAAGAGAAAGTATCAGAGGCTATGGTAGCAAAACAAATATCTATCTTTTTTTTTTTTTTTTTTGAGACAGAGTCTTGCTCTGTCGCCCGGACTGGAGTGCAGTGGCCGGATCTCAGCTCACTGCAAGCTCCGCCTCCCGGGGTTTACGCCATTCTCCTGCCTCAGCCTCCGGAGTAGCTGGGACTACAGGCGCCCGCCACCTCGCCCGGCTAGGTTTTTTTTTTTTTGTATTTTTAGTAGAGACGGGGTTCACCGTGTTAGCCAGGATGGTCTCGATCTGCTGACCTCGTGATCCGCCCGTCTCGGCCTCCCAAAGTGCTGGGATTACAGGCTTGAGCCACCGCGCCCGGCCAACAAATTTCTTGAAAGTACCTGAAAGGTTTGTCACGGAGACTTGTAAAATTTCAACCTCTTGTTTCATTCAGCAAAAGCCTCAAGGAACCGAGGTAACACCAGTTCCCACCGTGGGCTGGATGAGGCAAGGGATAGCAATGTGTGACTTGTTTAGTAATGGTAACTAAGCCATGGCACCCTCATATACCTTCACTATACTTTTATCAAGTGTGTTGGCAAGAGTCAGAGCAAGTTCACAATCAGGAAAAATTAATTTGTGGTTGACAGAGAACAAAAATAGCAGTTACATGTGTATGATATTGATTGTTAAACAGGGCAAGCAGGAGGGTTCTCTGATGCTGAAGAAATTCTACATCCTATTTGGAAGATGATTTTATGGGTGAAAGTACAGGTAGAAATGCATTAAGATGTGTATTTAAGATGAGTGCAGTTCACTGCAGGTGAAAGAACATTGAAATTAGGAATTATTAACAGCATGTTTAATTGTTTAACAAAAATATCAGGTATTTGTTTTGTCTTTCAATTCTCACTGGTGTCATGGTGCCTCATATATTTTAGATGATGAATACACATGTGTTGAATATAAATAAAATATAAAGTGTTGTGAAAATATATTTTTCTAAATAAAGGCTTTCAATTTCACACATTGCAAAATATATTAAACATTTAGCATGAAAATCATTAAATTATATTTGCTAACTAAACTCTTAAGTTCATATTTTTTTCCAGTTTTATAAGTTAGCACGTCCAAGATATTATAAAAGCTCTAAACAAAATAATGTGCCCTCATATTTCAATGTTTTTAATTTAAGTTTAAGCTATTGACAGATGGAATATCCCTACAAGTAGGAGGCTAAAAATCTTATTATACTTCATAACAAGATTTATGCTAGAGAAATATGTTTAAATATTTTTTCAAGTTTTCTTGCCTTTGATATTTTTTTCTATGTAGTATTTTCTTTGTTATGGTTGCAGAAGATACACAATTTGAAAATGTAATTCTTATGCGGTTCTTCACATTAGATTATATTTTCTTTTAATGTTGTTTAATAAACATTTTGCTAAATGCAGAAATTTTGTGACTTTTATTGATGAGTGTCTTTAATATATATATTACCCTCCAGCATTTCCTGTACGATTTATTGTTGTTTGCTTCATTGTAATGAGTAAGTGATATTGATCACATTTGTGAGTTACACATATACATCTTGCTAGTAGCTATAAAACAATATTGTCAAACACTTACATTAAAACAACACTGCATAAAAGATAAAAAAAGCAACAAAAAATCCAAGACCGCATGGAAATAAAATGTGAGCTTTTCACCACTGTATCATACTGATGATTTACATATCTGTTTTCTTTCTCTCTGTTTCCCAGGCTGAAGTGCAGTGGTGCGATCTCAGCTCACTGCAACCTCGGCCTCCGTAGGTTCAAGCAATTCTCGTGCCTCAGCCTCCTGAGTAGCTTAGATTACAGGCACGTGCCACCACACCTGGCTAATTTTTGTATTTTTAGTAGAGACATGCTTTCACCCTGATGCCCAGACTAGAAGGCCTAGGCCGCCCACCTTGGCCTTCCAAAGTACTCGGATTAGAGGTGAGAGCTGTCATGCCCAACCTACATGTCTTTTTTAAAACCACACCTGTGTATTTTGAATCCTTGACTTCAAGATAATTAATTCATATTTTAGAAAATAAATCTTTTGGACTGCAAGTTGAAACACAAACATTTAATTTTTAATAAATATAGACTACCTATTGTAATTCACTTCCTACAAATTAATGAATACATTAAAATTACCATTACTTTTAAATTGATAAAGGGGACATATAAACATAATAAATCTGTGTGAAATTATTTCTGGTTTTTCTTCTTGTCTTCTGACTTTTACTAATTCCTTATCATAATGCCAAATAGAATGATGTATCTGTTATCTTCTGAGTTTGAAGAATTAAGTATTATTTTAAGTCAAATACTTTACAAATACAATTTTAATAACATCCCATGTGGCTTACTATTTGAAAAATAATAAAAGTATATTTTAAAACTGGTTTTATCAAAGTGAACTTGTTTGTATTTTTCCTTATCTCTTCTTGGGATTTACTCCAAAATTCTAGAAGGAATGAGAAATAAAAACGTAAATTCCATCTTTGATAAACCATATGGAAAAACCTGAAACCTTATATCACAAGTTCATTGGAAGAAATCCCAAATGCAGGGAGAGTCAGACAGGTGTACAAGAAGATGCAATAAAAAGAAAGGCTACACTGAGCAGCAGCTTACATTTCTTAAAGACAGGGGTGAAAGCAAAGGTGCAAACCAATACAACTTTCTTTACATGCACTGAAAGTAGGTCTCTGGGATAGCAGGGGGAGCTTTCCAGGACTTGGTTGGGTTTTCAATCATATAAATGAGCAATATTTAAGAGTGTTGCATTTTGTCAAGAAGCTTGGGGCAGTGACTGGGATGGGTCAGTGATTGAACTGGAAGCAATACGTTCCGTTGCCTGAGAAAAGTAGGAGATAAAAGAACTCGCTCACAAAACCCTCTCATAAAAATAAATCTCATTGTCTTGGAATTGGAAATGACTCAGGCCCTTCCAAAATAAATCTATGGGAAATACTGGCAGAGAAATCCAATTCAATTAAATTTTTAAAACCGCAATGAAATTAATGCAAAATTACTGCAAGTAAAATTGCCAAAGAGATAGCTAAAACTATTATTTTTTAAAATAATATATAAAAATTATGAAAAAAATTAAAAGGACTTTAATAACAAAATCGCTTTTATGGAACAAAGGTCAAAATAAAACACGAGAAATCATGTATGGTATGGCAAAACAAGAGCATAATAAGACAATGCAACATGTAACACTTTTAATAAAAATTTTTACAAAAGCAAATCCATAAATGAATAACACATTGGAAGCAACATAAAGAAAAGATGAATGATGCGACAGAAAACACTTAATGATGGAGTGCCTAGTATTAGGAAAACTGAACAAATTGAAATGAAAATTAGCAATGTATTAAAAAGTATCAATAATAATAGCAATTATTATATGAATAATATGTGCTGAATGTTTTACTCTCCACCAAATCTAACCATATAAACCTTAATTGTCAAAACAACTTCTGCCGGGTGCAGTGGCTCACACCTGTAATCCCAGCTACTTGGGAGACTGAGGCAGGAGAATCACTTGAACTTGGGGGGAGGCAGAGGTTGCAGTGAGCCAGGATCGTGCCAATGCAGTCCAACCTGGGCAACAGAGCGGGACTCTGTCTTTAAAAAAAAAAAAAAAAAAGAAAAAAAAATTTTAAAAAAAATATACTTCCCCTTTTTTCTTTAAAAAAAA
>NW_016816000.1:750477-802709 GCF_001698545.2 Rhinopithecus bieti
TAAAAAAAAAAAAAAAAAAAAAAAAAAAACTTTTAAGAATATGATCATTCCCATTTTACTGCTGAAAAAATCTGAGATACAATGATAATTAAATAATTAAATGATTTTCCCAGGGCTCACAATATATAAATGGTAGAGCCAGAGTCTGTATTTTAATCACATCTATTTTAGAGTCTTATGTTTAATCACCACATTCCACTGCTTCACTGGATTTATATATGTGTATATATGTGTGTTTGTATTATATATGCATGTGTGTATATGTATGTATATGTGTATATACATATAGTAAATGTACACATGTATGTAGTTGTGTGTGTGTGTGTATATATATACACGTGTGTGTGTGTATCTCATGAAAGAGATTTCCGTAGGTAAATCACGTTTTCCTTGATGAACATCACCAAAATAATATAAAAAAAGGTTTTTAAATATAATTTGAGGAAGCCTGCACTAAATAATAGAGATTTTATTATCCAGAGTATAGAGTCACACTCTGTATCAGGAAAAGGAGAAAAAAGAAAAATAGTTCCTCAAGGTAAGACACAGCCTAATAAATGTACTAGGCTTTAAATATAAAAGAAAATAAAAACTATTGTACAAACACACAAGAAGATGAAGTCACTTAAAGAAGAAAATGAAAATGGTTTCAGCGTTGTCTCTAGTGATGTTCACTGGTAAAAGGCAATTGAACGATGACTACAGGGTGCTCCAGGAAAGAAGAAGAAAATATGACTCAATGACTTTATACACAACCCAAATACATTCAAATATAAAGGTAAAAGATCCTTATGAATTTGCAATAACTCAGGGAATATATTGCTTGCATATTGCTCATAAGCTTTTATTTAACACACTGTTTGAGGCTGAACTTCAGACAACCCTGAGATGATGCTGAAACTACGGCAAGAGCAGTATGTGGCTATGAACAAGTTGATATTGAGCTTAGGTTTACAAATTACCATGTGACTACCATAAACCTTCAAACTGGAAAATATATAAATAGAGATGTCAGGAAAGGAGAAGAAAACTTTGGTAGGTAATGTTATTTCCTCCTTTTTCACACACATAAAAAATTATTTAAAACTAATAAAATATCACATATACGGGTAACTATTTTCAGTAAATTATTTTCAGTTAACTCTAGCAGAAATGTAAAAAAAACTCTGATACCCAAAAGTAAAATAATATTTATAAATACATGAAAGTAAATAGAATGATGATAGGGATAAAAACTTGGAAAATATTTATTTTTTATTGTTACACCTAGCAGAAAATCAATGAACACTGCCTATATAGTTGGCTAAATATATATTACATAGCATTATAGATAAAAAGGAAGACCAAATTAAATTGTAACCTCTCAAATAGTGACAGGAAACTGACACAAAATAAAACAAACATGATATAATGAAAGGAAAAATGCTATAGCATAAAAAATAAAATGAGATAGACATGATAAAATATTCTGCTATACCATATCACATATGAAAGCAAAAAGATCACTCTGTGGTTCATAAAGCAAAATAGGTACAAAGAACAAGAAAAAAGGACGAACTCAATAAATTAGTAAACTCTAAAGTACCTTTATCAGTCTATAATCAAACAAGAGGGGAAAAGTTTCTATACCTAGTAATATAGTTAATAAGGCACATATAATTTATTTATTTAATCATGCCCGTATTTTGAAGATTACTCTGGATATACAAAAAACATTCTTTTTTCCAAGTGCTTATGGAATATTTTAAAGAAAAAATATAAAATCTAATTATAACCAGTATAAATAGAACAGAAAACATAATATAAGCAAATTATAATACTAAAATTAATCTAAAAAAATGACAACAGTTAATAATTACCTATTTGGGTGGGAAAAACAATCTTTCCCTTTTAAGCTTTTATTAAAGTGAAAATCAATTTCAAGGTTTATATTCAGGCAAAAAGTTACAATGAAAATTCCATATATCACAACCATGGTCGGTGAACTAAAGCAGTTCCTAGAGAAAGATGCTAGTAGAAAATAATTGTGTTGGCTTAAATGAAAGAATGAAGATAAAATAATTGAACAACCAATATATAAAATAATGTTAAAACCACAAAATAAATCAAAAGAGTGATAAAATACAATAAAACTAACACAAATTGAATAAGTCAAAACCATGAAATTACTGTAGTAATGAATACAACCAAGAATCATTCTTTACATAACAAAACAGGAAAACATATAAAATGTTAACTAAATTAAATCAAGATAGAAAACAAGAAAATTGCATACAGTTAAAAAGGTAGTTAAGTCGAAAGTTGCCACAGATATAGAAAAAAAATAGAAAATATTTTTTGAAAGTTCTTTGTTCCACTTTATGAAGTAAATGAGTGAACATGGATAAAATAGATAATTTCATAAAAGTATAAACTATCAAAACTAAACCAGAATATAGAAAGTTTAAACTGAAAAAAAAAAAAATGACTGTATTGAGTAAATAAAATTATCTAAGGGATTCTCTCTTCAAGAAAGCACCAGGTTAGGATTTTTTCACAAGGGCATCTCACAGAGACTTTAAGTGACAAATTCACTCTATGCCATATAGCATTATCTAAAACTTGGGGAAAAAAGGTATCAAATCATTTAGGTATTTGATGCAGCAACTTTTATATCATATCTAACATATAAGTACTGTGCCCTAATCAGTTGGGTCACTGGAGCGTCCCAAATCTTACATAGGATGTCAACACAAAAGTAACATATTTGCGTATCAATCTCACTGATAAATATCAATGAAGAAATTCCTAAATACAATTCTAACAAAAAAGAATTCATCACATTAAAACAATACACACACACAAACACACACACACACACACACACACACACACAGAGAGAGAGAGAGAGAGAGAAACAGTTTATGTAAACATTTCTGGAAGTAAATCCACTAATCTAGTAAGAACAATTGCATCTGGGAACAGGAACTTGTGTGTCTGTGACTAAAGATAAAAATTTAATTTTCTAACATATCAGTTTACACATTTTTAATTGCATATAATTCTTTATAACTTTTTCCAGAAAAGTTAAATTAGAATGTTTAAAGTAGGCTACTTTTAACATGATTTCAATGTATTCACTCAAAAGACAACCCAGGTCTTTTGAAACCTCCCCACCTTCACTATAGGACTAATGTTTGTGGTTTTTGGATAAACACAGAAATTTGACCCCCCTGGCCTTAAAGCTTTAAACTTGCATTCATCTTATCTGAGTTATTTGCTCAGGAAACTGACCTTCAGGTCTCCCTGATAGTATCAAGGAACTGAAACTTACCAGATCATCTTATCTGGACAATAAGATGCCAGATCCCTCATCTGTCATGTTTGCCTAATCGACCACCTGCTGCCTGTTGACCAACTCCTATTCCTTACCCCTCCCTAATTCCTATTTTCCCACATGTAGTTATATTTCTCCCTGCCTTATAAACCCCGAATTTTTGTTGTTTGGGATGATGCATTTGAGACTGATCTCCCATATCCTTGGTGGCAGTACCCCATTAAAGCACCCCATTAAATTCTGCTTCCTTGACAATGCTCATTCTGCACCATACCATTAAATTCTCTTTCCCTGGCAATACTCATTGTCCTAGTATTGGCTTTCTGTGGGGCAAGCAAGAGGAACTAGACTGAATGCTTAGCATTTCAGTAACACTTGAATCCCCGAGTGATATGGTTTGACTGTATCCCCACACAAATCTCAACTTGAGTTGTATCTCCCAGAATTCCAACATATTGTGGAAGGGACCAAGGGGGAGATAATTGAATCATAGGCGCCAGTCTTTCCCGTACTATTCTCCTGATATTAAATAAGTCTCACGAGATCTGACGGGCTTATCAGAAGTTTCTGTTTTTGATTCTTCCTCATTTTCTCTTGCTGCAGCCATGTAAGAAGTGTCTTTCACCTCCTGCCATGATTCTGAGGCCTCCCCAGCCATGTGGAACTGTAAGTCAAATTAAAACTATTTTTCTCCCAGTTTTGGGTATGTCTTTATCAGCAGTGTGAAAACGCACTAATACAGTAAATTGGTACCCACAGAGTCGGAAGTCACTAAAAACATGCGTGAAAATGTGAAACAGACTTTGGAACTGGGTAACAAGCGGAGTTTGGAACAGTTTGGAGGGCTCAGAAGAAGGCACAAAAATGTGGGAAAGTTTGGAACTTCCTAGAGACTTCTTGAATGGCTTTGGCCAAAATACAGACAGTGATATGAACAATAAGGTCAGGCTGAGGTGGTTTCAGATGGAGATGAGGAACTTTTTGGGAACTGGAGCAAAGGTGAGTCTTTTTTGTTTTAGTGAGGAGACTGGTGACATTTCGCCCCTGCCCTAGAGATCTGTGGAAATTTGAACTTTAGAGAGATGATTTAGAGTATCTGGCAGAAAAAAATTCTAAGCAGCAAATCATTCAAGAGGTGACTTGGGTGCTGTTGAAAGCATTCTGTTTTAAAAGAGAAATAGTATATGAAAGTTCAGAAAATTTGTAGCCTGACAATGTGATAGAAAAGAATATCCCATTTTTTGAGGGGAAATTCAAACCAGCTACAGAAAATTGCATAAGTAGCAAGGAGCCTATTGTTAATCCCCAAGACCATGGGGGAAAATGTCTCCAGGCCACTCCAGAGACCTTCACAACAGCCCCTCCCATCCTGGGCCTCCAGGCCCAGGAGGATAAAGTAGTTTCCTGGGCCAGGCCCAAGGTCCCCAAGCTGTGTGCAGCCTAGGAACTTAGTCCCCTGTGTCCCAGCCACTCCAGCCATGACTGACAGGGGCCAGTGTACAGCTCAGGCTGTGGCTTCACAATGTACAGCTGAGGCTGTGTGAAAGCCCCAAGCCTTAGAAGCTTCCATGTAGTGTTGAGCCTGTGGTTGCACAGGAGTCAAGAATTCAAGTATATGAACCTCTGCCTAGATTTCAGAAGATGTATGGTGACACCTGGACGTCCAGGCAAAAGTTTGCTTCAGGGTTGGGGCCCTCACACAGACCCTCTGCTAGGGCAGTGTGGAAGAGAAAAGTGGGGTTGGAGTCCCCATACAGAGTCCTTACTGGGGCACTGCCTAGTGTAGCTGTGAGAAGAGGGACACCATCCTCCAGACACCAGAATGGTAGATCCACCAGCAGCTTACACTGTGCACATGGAAAAGCCACAGACACTCAATGCCAGACCACACAAACAGCCAGAAGGGAGACTGTACCATGAAAAACCACAGGGGCATAGCTGCTCAGTACCATGGGAATCATGCATCAGCATGATTTTGTGCTTTGTGCATCAGCGTGACCTGGATGTAAGACCTGGAGTCAAAGGAGATCATTTTGGAGCTTTAAATTGACTACCTTCCTGGATTTTGGACTTGCATGGTCCCTGTAACCCCTTTGATTTGCCCAATTTCTCCAATTTGGAATGGCTGTATTTACCCAATACCTGCACCTCCATTGTATCTAGGAAGTAACTAACTTGCTTTTAATTTTACAGGCTCATAGGAGGAAGGGAATTGCCTTGTCTCTGATGAGGCTTTGGACTGTGGACTTTTGGGTTAATGTTGAAATGAGTTAAGACTTTGGGGGACTGTTGGGAAGGAATGATTGATTTTGAAATGTGAGGACATGAAATTTGGAGGGGACAGGGACTGAATGATATGGTTTGGCTGTGCCCCCAACCCAAATCTCAAGTTGAATTGTATCTCCCAGAATTACCATGTTTTAGGGAAGGGACTCAGGGGGAGGTAATTGAATTATGGGGGCCAGTCTTTCCTGTGCTATTCTCATGAAATTGAATAAGTCACATAAGATCTGATGGGTTTTACAGGGGTTTCTGCTTTTGCTTCTTCCTCATTTTCTCTTGCTGCCACCATGTAAGAAGTGCCTTTTGCTTCCCACCATGATTCTGAGGTCTCACTACCCATGTGGAACTGTAAGTCCAATTAAACCTCTTCTTATTCCCAGTCTTGGGTATGGCTTTATCAGCATCATGAAAATGAAATAATGTAGTGAGGAAACATCTCTGTCTCCTTCCAGGCAAAGTTTAATGTTCTTTTTCTTATGCTTCCGTAGTGCAACTTGACACATTTAAATAATCCAGAATTACAGCACTGAGTTTTTATGAAAAGATAAATTGTATATTGAGCACAACTGTCACTACCAACAACATATATATAAGTGATGTTTTCAATATCTAAAATCCAGAGCCTGCCACTTTACATATAGGAAAAGAAGATATGATAATGAATTTTTTTATTTGTTTAATTTTTTTCTTTGATTAAACTGAGTTCCTTGAGAGCAGGAACCATGTCTAAATCACCACTATATCTCAGATATTAAACGAGAATTTGAATTAACATTTCCACCTAATAACTATTACATGAATAAAAGTATTGTAAAAGTATGTTTATTTTCTTATTTATAACAATATACCTAATGATAGCTATATAATTCTAAATTAAGAAACATGGTACTTGCAAAATAACAAAGGGAAAGATAAAAATTACTAATATAAAAGATGATTTAGAGCTATAGCAATGAATAAGAAAATTATCAGAATTTTAAAATATTGTTACAAAAATATCAAAATACTTATTAAAACTAGAGAATAAAATATTGTTTGGAATTATACCGAGAAGAAAGTTCTATTCTCTATTCTTAAACATAACTTAACATAGAAATATTCCATATAGGCAGGGCGCGGTGGCTCAAGCCTGTAATCCCAGCACTTTGGGAGGTCGAGACGGGTGGATCACGAGGTCAGGAGATCGAGACCATCCTGGCTAACCTGGTGAAACCCCATCTCTACTGAAAAAAAAAAAACAAAACAAAAAACTAGCCAGGCGAGGTGGTGGGTGCCTGTAGTCCCAGCTACTAGGGAGGCTGAGGCAGGAGAATGGTGTAAACCTGAGAGGCGGAGCTTGCAGTGAGCTGAGATCCGACCACTGCACTTCAGCCTGGGTGACAGAGTGAGATTCTGTCTCCAGAAAAAAAAAAAAAAGAAGTCTTCCATATATAATCCTCCTATTCATGAAGACAGATGGTGTAAGTTTTGTCACATCAGCAATGATTTACTGACAAATTTATCTTTCTAAGCCTACAACACAAAAGAATTATTAAACCATTTTTTATTTTTGGTCTATATCTCTGCCAAGACAATTTGCATGCAAAACTCAATGATTTTAAGGGAAGTTTCCACTTGGTGAACTTTGTAGTAAATGAGACAGATAATATAACCTCAGAACACAAGGTAGAAGGTTTAACTTCAGAGAATGTGAGTGGCTGCAGGAATTGAAGGATGTAGATTTGAGAAGTCAAAAATAGTCATACATTTTGCTGTCATCCTAGCTGACACTGACATTTTTCCATGGATATTCACCTTGTTCATCATATTATTATTTATATTATTAAGTATGTCATAACACTCATATAAGGATAAAATCAGAAGTGCTTCCGTAAGCACCCTCTATGGTATTTTCTATTCATGTTATAACTAATTGCATTTTGAAAGATAAATCAAATTTATTAACTGAAGTAAAAAAAGGTCATCTTATTTCTAAATGAAATAAACTCTTTTGTCATTTACTCATTGATTTCATATAATATAAATGAATTTCTTATTTTAATGTATTGTTAAAATGGTTATTTGACTTGGATTAACAAAAAGTAATTAAAAGCTTGTTGGCTTTAATTGTCTACATGGACTTATACAACATTTAACTGTTACTCTGTACTGAAAAGATGCAAACTTTAATATCTTTTTTTTTTTATGGTGATGAAAACAAAGTCTCTGGTTCACATTGCTTGAATTGTAATTTTCAGTGAAACAATCACTTATTGTATATTTATGAAAAAATGCACAAGCTTCTGTGTTATTCAGACTTGTTAAAAAATGAATTTTCATTTTATTTGTTATAGCTTTACATATTTTCCCCACTGTATTGGAAAATAGTACAGGTACATCAGTGTAAATGATCTAATTGCCCATTACATGTTGAAGGGAAAATATTGAATGATGGAAGATTTATAAGTTCTCTATAGTTGCTATCCAAAATAATAGATATTAATTAGCTGTTCAAGATGACTGCATCAGCTCAATGAATCTATTCAGATAGCAACAGAAGTTCTTTTGTTTGTTTGTTTTAGTCAGTTTATTAAATCTTCTACAAATGTCACTATGCTGAACCTCAGTGTATTAGTTCGTCTTCACACTGCTGATAAAGACATACCCAAGACTGGGAATAAAAACAGGTTCAATTGGACTTAAAGTTCCACATGGGTGGTGAAGCCTCAGAATTATAGTGGGAGGCAAGAGGCACTTCTTACATGGTGATGGCAAGAGAAAATGTGGAAGAGGCAAAAGTGGAAACCCCTCATAAAACCATCAGATCTTGTGGGACTTATTCACTATCATGAGAATAGCACAAGAAAGACCAGCCCCCATGATTCAATTACTTCCCCCTGGATCCTTCCCACAACACATGGGAATTCCGGGAGATACAATTCGAGATTTGAATGGGGAAACAGCCAAACCATATCATTCATAAATGTTAGATATTAATACAGATTGTATTCTCTTTCTTTATCTTTTCCAATATACTCAACTTCTCTGATGAAATTAAATCGAATTATAGTAGCCTTTGTTATTTGTAAAATAAAATACTAGGATTGTTACTTCTAAAATATACTGATTAGTTTGGCTGTAATTAATTGAGATTTTCCTATTATGCACATGTTTCCAGACAATAAGATGCATCTATCTATAGCACTAAACAAACATTAAATTAAATGTCTTATTTATGTTTGACATAAATAGCACAAAAGATGTTACCTGTTGTGATAAAAGATAAAATGTAACTTAAGATAACTGAAAACACTAAAACAATGGATTTGAATTTTATGGGGTTTTACATTTATTTTTCCATATAGACTTCATTCACATTTGCTAATTTTTCTTATATATTTTAACTTGCAATCACAAAATTACTTTTGTTGCAATTTCTAACTTCCTTTTCTGTATCTTAGTATTTAAAACATAGCACCATTTCTACAAAGTAAATGAAACCTAGATGAAAAATAAAGGCCCCATTTACTTCAGAGAAAACCCAGATATCTCCTTCTGTGACCTAGAATTGAACCCCAGTGGTGGTGAGCAAGTTGGTGAGCAAAGTGTGTTGTACATGTGTTAAATGAATGAGTGTCTACTTGACAAGCATAATTCTCTGACTCTGTTATTTATGCACAGAGTGCTAACATGAAACAGATTTTCAGAATAAAAAGGGCAAAGAGTAATAGAGCTGTCTTTAGTTAAAATTTTGTTTTAATATCTAATGAAGAAAGGTAATTTGAGGTTAGACCAATCCAAATGTTAAATAAAAAATATCAATTAAAAACATGGTTTTAGTGATTTGCCATTTTCATTTTTTTAAACATCTTCTATTTTTAAGTATGAAATCATGACTTAGGCTTTGTAATTACAAAACTGAGAACATCACCCACAGATGTGGTGTTGGTAATAACAGGTGTGCTCAATCTCTAATTTACCTTTGCATACGAATTTAGCATTGTTATAATTTCAAATTATTTAAATTTACTAAATTTTAAATAGGTATCTAAAAGTAGAAAAATTAATTAAGGACAAAAGAAAGTATTCCAATGATTACCCATATAGAGTAGCATCTGGAATTTAAGAGAAAGAGGGAAATTTGTCACTGAGAGAGTTAGAAATCATTTCAAGATTTGTAGATAGTGTACTTATCTCACTTTCTTCATGATTTTAAACTATGTGACACGATCTATAGGAAACTGTGTCGGGTGCATGGGATATGTTCTGTTTCTACTTCTAAACCTACCTCATACTATGCCATTGGGGATAGTATTTTTCTTCTGCTTAGTTAGCAACATTATAAGGTTAAAATCAGTGTTTCAAAATAAGCTGAGTGAATCTACGGCAGAAGCCATATTCCATACATTTTTAAGTAATCTCTCAGCACATTTAAAGTAATCATTAAGTCAGCCATTGTCAAGAATTGTCTATTGTGAATCCAAATTGGATAAATCAGTAAGTCAATAGGCATTTATAGGTGGGGTGTAGTTAGGATAACAGGGGCATGGGTGCAGTGCCCAGTCAGTGTACACAAGCAAAATATATGCAATTAAAAAATTATTTATTTAGACTATAAAGCCATATATTCATATATTTTGCCACATTTTCAATTAGTCTGAAATATTAAAACATCTCCCAGAATAATTAACTTATATCTACAGGATGATTACATTTTCTTGGCTTTCATAACTTTCATAATAATTGTTGTTGAAATAATATATCTCTGTAACTAACCCAGAGCCAACTGTAATGGAAAACAAATATCTGATTTTATAACAAGGAGCATAATTGAGAAAATTAGACATGGTTTGATCAGTTTATTAAAAATTTCAGATATATAAAATTAATGTTAGAAAACACTTTATAACTAGAAAATTAGCATTATTTAATCTTGTTGCTAATATGAGTTTCATACACATCAGTGTGTCATGTGGAGTATTCCATTTCAAAGCAATAGAGATCTTAACTATAAATGGCTTAAAATTGAGGCTCTTCATTATCTCACAAAAGAATAAATCTTGAGTTTGGACAATTTAAGCATTACTAATGTTCAGTGACATCATACAGGATAGGTTCCTTCTATCTTTTGCCATCCATCCTCATCACATTAACTTGTGCTCTTCAGCTAACTCTGTTTTCGGATGAACATCATCCATTGTTTCAGGATGGCTGCATAGGTGTTTTTTTTATTTTTTTGAGACGGAGTCTCGTTCTGTTGTCCAGGCTGGAGTGCGGTGGCCTGATCTTGGCTCACTGCAAGCTCCGCCTCCCGGGTTCACACCATTCTCCTGCCTCAGCCTCCCGAGTAGCTGGGAGTACAGGCGCCCGCCACCATGCTCGGCTAAGTTTTTTGTATTTTTTTAGTATAGACGGGGTTTCACCATGTTAGACAGAATGGTCTCGATCTCCTGACCTCGTGATCCGCCCGCCTCCGCCTCCCAAAGTGCTGAGATTACAGGCGTGAGCCACCGCGCCCGGCCGGCTGCATAGGTGTTAAGTGTTACAGATGACAACATCCAGAGGCAGAAAATACAATGTCCTCTTTCTAAATACCTTCTTTTAAAAACAACAAATACTATCTGACAATGCCATCCTCCACTCTCACTCCAGAGAGGCCTAACATTTCCTTGGTGAAAATTGTGGCACATGTTTACTTCTAAATGAATTACTGGCCATGGGCATTGAGTTACCACCACTGGTTATGATCTACAAGATTTCTCAACAGAAGGTGGAAAAGAGCCCAACCTCTTGAAGCACATAAACACCAGAACAAACTCAGATATTATTGGCAAGGAAGGATAAGTGGCTATGCCTCAGGGAAAAAGTGTGTGCTCTATCAATATTCATTCAATAATCTGGAATTGAGTACATACTCTAAGACACCAGAGTGATTGAGAGAATAAAGCAGACACATTTATTATAGTTGATTAATTCTTAAAAATTAGGTTGAGAAAATATAAGCCTAAAATATATAATGGTTTCAATGGACCAAGTACTTTTTAAAGTATTTAATATATTAGTTCATTTGATCCTCAAATAAACCTATGAGATTGGCGTTATTATTAACATCCTCGTTTTATGGATAAAAGTCTAAAACACATAAAGATAAAATAACTTGCCCAAGAACAGAAAGGAAATAGTTAAAAGAGAGGGATTCAAACCCAAGTTGGCTACAGATCCTGTGACCTTAATAACATTATTTCTTTGCTTAAAATATATTGCACTACCATGCCAATTTAGGGTTCTACATGTGAAAATTCAGGCTAAAGTATTTGACTTTTACTAAGTGATAGGAAGCCCTTGTTTTTTCTTTACTTTTCCCCTCCCTTCCTTGTTTCCTTCCTCTCCTCTCTCTCTTTCTCTTTCACACCCCCTGCTCCCATAGATTAAAATATAAGCACAGCATGGCTGGTTTTTCTGTTCAAGCAGTTATAAAGCTGAATTCAAGGTATCCCACTGTGCTGAGTTTTCATCTGGAGGCTCTAGGGGAAAATCTACTTTCAAGTTCATTCAGGTTATTGGAAGAACTTAGCTTCTTCTGGTTGTAGAGCTATCTCCATTATCATGATGGTTGTTAGCTGGGACCACTCAGTATTGAAAGGCTGTCTTCATTCCTTGTCATGCTGTTACCCTCCATATTCAGTCAGATACAAACACTCTTCCTTGCTTTGAATCCCTCTCAAGGCCTATATCTCTGACTTTCTCTGTCTCTGTCCTCTAGACTCAGATTTAAAGTTTTCTGTGTTATTAGGTTAGGCTTATCTGGGTAATCTCTTTTTGTTAATGTCACATACACCATAAAATATAACTGAGCCATGGAGTAAAATTCCTCATATATTCACAGTCCCAGAGATTATGCAGGATGTGCAGACAGGAGAGTGGGGATGTTGGTTACAGTTAGAATTCTGCCTGCCATAAGAAGTGACAATGTTGAGTTTGGTTTGGTACATACTGGGTTTGAGATACCTCATCATTCATGCAGAGTTAGTATATGCATTTCTAAATTTATATGTTTGACCTGGAGAGAAAAGACTAATGCTAAGTGTATAATTTTAGATTCCTCTCCAAATTATAATGAGGAAATCACAGAAGCTTACAATAAAGAGTATAAAGAAAAAGAGAGATACACACTTTGGGTGAACACCTTTAGGAATGGTGGAAAACACATGAGGAAAAGAGAAAGACGGGAGACAGAAAAGAAACAGGAAAGTAGAAAAAGAGCCCAAATAAATAATATTGCATTAATAAAAACAGAAACAAAATTTTTAATAAGTGAGTGACAATATTGAACACCAAAATAAAATCTTTGTTATTAGTCATTGGAAAGACACTGTTGACTTTGAAGATAGAAATATTTTTCAGATTACGGAGCGGGTAGAAAACCTCTTGCAAAGGGTTAAGTAGTGGTGAGAAAAATCATCAGCAACTATCAATTAAATTTGTGAAATGATTAGTAGCCTAAGGAAAGAGCTCTAAACCCTGGCTTGATTCCCTTGTGAAAATATTACTCCCTTGTGTAATATATTAATGTAAAAATGAAATAAAGAAGGAAAAATTGTGGGAGAAGAGAGGTGGTTGACAGGATAAGTCAAAGCCATATGCTGAATGAAATATTTCCTTGGAGAAATTTTGGCATAGTAGATAAAGCATTTGTTTGATCATATTATCCCTCGAATGTCTACAAAGAGCAACAGATAAAGGGATAAATGGCATATGTACCTTCTTGCCAGATATTTTTTTTTTCTTTGTTGTTTCTTCTGTTCCCTTAAGCGAAGGCAATTCCTGGCAAGCAATTACCACATGAACTTGAAATGATAGTTAGGTGCTTTTATAAAAGTGAGTGTGGGGGGGGGGGATGTGGGGAGGATGCAGAGGGAACATACTAGCTCTGCTAAAATCCCCATTGTCTGTCTTCCAGACATGAACGCATTAGTCATTCCACTCATTGTATGAACAGATCACCTCTGTGATACAAGAGGAACCACTAACACTTTCAGTTCTGCCTCAAAGGAATGTTTCAGGCCAAAGGAAGAGAACTATTTTCAGAATTTATTCATTTCCATTCCTCTTTGGCAGGCATTGAAGCAGCTTGGCAGAGGCAGATATTAAAATTCAAATTAAGTAAAATATTTATTTTAATATCTTCATAATTTCAGGACAAAGAGGTCACCAATGACAATGCTGCACTAAGAGAGGATTGTGCTAAATAATCAGTAAGTCAACAACATACATACATTTTTTAAACTCTAAGCAAGCATAGAAATTATATTCATTAAAGCAATAAATAGCAGAAATATACTTCTCAACATCCAAGCCAGGGCCACTTCCATCACCATATTTTATTTTGATAAAATTTTATTCTTGCTTCTAAGGAAATTAAAGACGTGTTTTTGATATATTTTCTCTTTATTCACTATATGTTTAGCACAATGAATGTTTTAATGATCATTATTCTTATAATTGCATCTTCAGGACATCTGAAAATAACTGGACTTCATTAAAAAATTTTACATCTTGAGGGATTTCTATGTCATTTAGTTTATTTTAATTTGTAAATTTTTGTGCCATGCAAATCACTATTTAAGACTAAAAATTATGAGAAATGCATAGAGTCCTATAAACAGAGATAGTGGTAACAGCTGTAGCACAAAAGAGCAAGAGACTGTTTTTGTATGTCATTTATGATTTCAAAAGCGATTATGAGCTGTTGAGTGAACATGGGAAATAATCCATGTTTTCCTGCAAAATAAGATAACATGATTGAAAATATATTCTAAGAGTCAGGTTTTCACCACTTGCTAAAACTGAAAATGTGTAACTTTAAAAAATTTTGCACACATTTTATATTTAATGAATTCCAGATAATAATGCCAGTAAGACTTGGTACTGTTTTAGAACTCTTTAAAAAATAAATCAACAAAGAGCTAATGTTCAGAAAATCAGATGAAGTCTAGTATCATTTAAACTCCCATCTTCTAGAGTCTATGAATTGCTCCTAAAGTTACAGTCTGTTGATAAACCGTGTTTTCTGGGTATTGATGGAAGTGTCAGGAATTTATGGGATCCAGGATGCACATTCACTGGCTGTCATAACAGCTTTCCTTCATTCATCAAAGAAACATGAGTGCCCAATGTGGAAAATGTTTCTTTTCCCTCAGAACATTACTCTGAGTTGAAGATCATTAAATGGGAGATAGGAATTGAACATAGAGTGTGTAGGTATATCTTGCATTTTTACATTTTTTAAAAAAGTCAAAGACAGGTAAAATTTAAGTAACCCCTACTTTTTAAAAAAGGACATTATGTTATTTTTTTTTAAGGTCTACAGAAAGTATCATGGTTTGAAGTCCAGAATACACATATGCCCAAAGGTTAGTGTCATCTCTTTCCCAGTCACCAAATCCATCTAACTCTATTAAGTCCTTCAAAAATAAACACAAGCCAGGGGTTTTTATCTTGGACTTTGCTTCTCTCACTTTTGCTAATATATTTAACACATGGTATTTCAAAAGAAAATGATTTTATGTGGACATAGATTTCACTGCATATTCTTTATTTCTGTGATGGTACTTCCTCAATCACATGAAATTCCACTCTTTAGTATGTCATGAGGTTTAGTTCTCTTTAACTGGGTTCATCCATTAGGGACCAGGGAAGAAAATAGAAGCCAATCCGGACATTCTAAGCAGCAAAGTATTTGACTCAGGGAATTAAACACTTAGGAAGTCATTATAAGTGCTAAAAAAAAAAAAAAAAAAAAAAAAAATTGGCTCCTGGAATGCATGACTTCCTTGAATATCTCCATAAATAATACAGCATTGAACCACTATGGCAGTCACTCTTCTGAGGCTATACTAAGAGCAAGAAACAACCACTATCATCCTGTAAGTATCTATTATACTTAGGAAGCTGAGGAGGGGACTTTAGAATACCACTGTGGGGAAGCCCCATAAGTGTATACTGCTAGTTTGTTGTGATAGTCAAGAGCCACAGGAAGATAAATGTAACCTCATTTTTGCCTTCCAAAACTTTATCAAATATATCCAATGAACAAAACACATTTTACATTTAAAACCTGGGAGGGACTGTGGGAAATTTTGTGTTTTAGCTTTTTAACCTCTGCAAGTAGGAGGAAATGGTAGTTAAAAGTGGTGATCCAAAGAACCCAGCTCTCATCTAAATATAACAGAGTAGCTCAACTCAACTGACAGCAAACCAGTTAGGTGTATCAGTAGTCAAAATCTACAAATCTAGTCATTATCCGTCATGGTAGCTCTCACAAAACAGACTAAGCTTAATCACATCAGAGGATTAAGTGGCAGAATTTCTCATGCTCTTATATTTGATTAAAGAATAAAAAAAAAAATTAAGGATTAAAAATGTCTTTAGTTTCTTCACAGTAAGTCAGATACAACCCTCAAGACCCTTTGTCTGAAGTTATTTATGTTATAATAATGATGTTGTGGTTGTCATGGCCTCAAAGAAAACATGCCCATTCTCATCTGCATATACCCACAGCAACAACCATTGCCAAACATTTCTATTGCATATCCTTATTGCCAAATACTAATAGCTAAACTTGGCACTGTTGTGTTAATCATGCCTTTTTGATTCAGTTTTATTTTGTCTTTCAAATGATTAATAGCACAGAACTGTACCCCTTAAGTCACGGACTAAAAAGAGGTTACTTACTATACCCTCTTGGCTGTTCGATCAAAAGCAAATAGTGACAGCTCCTGTCGGAATAAGGAGCCCAGGATCTTTCTGCTGGGCTATTATGGAAAAGTTGGCCAGATTGAGAGTGCAATTACCATTAGAGAAATAGATACATTGCCAACATTGGTGGGGCCTTTAGGTATTTCTTATCC
This sequence comes from Rhinopithecus bieti, assembly GCF_001698545.2. Lineage (NCBI taxonomy): Eukaryota > Metazoa > Chordata > Mammalia > Primates > Cercopithecidae > Rhinopithecus > Rhinopithecus bieti. Next base: position 766,966 of record NW_016816000.1, read on the forward strand.
TGTGTTTCTCAGAAAGTAGTGCCTGAGATAAAGGATTATGTATGACTAGTTTATTTGAGAGAGCAATCCCAGAAATCAAGAGTGAAGGATAAGACAAGGAAATCAGAAATGTGGAGAGACTCAATGCTATCAAATCTCAGTGGGCCTGAGATTTGGTGCTCTCCTTATAGAAATATATTTTATATTTCAAAGTATAACAGGTTATTTATAACAGATTATTTCATTTCATCAGACCAGTTGCTTTTGAGTGACGGACTGTACTTTAGACCAGCAGATCCCATAGTCTCATGCCTGTTACTGCATCTCTATTGACATAAAATGGGACCATTGATATGATACAATATTGTGCTATATGCTATGCTGGTAAAGCAGGCATATAGATGATGATGCTTGAAGATGCACTGTACACAGAGAAATAGAACCCATATCTGGCTTTTGTGTCATTTCTATTAAGAATGAATTACTTGTCTTTCTAGGATGGAAGGGATATGATGGTCATTCACACACTGCCAAGTGGTTGGTTTTTGGGAGGAACTGTGCCATATTGAGTCTTAGCATTGAGAACTGTCTAATGGAATAATAACCCCCATTCCCTATAGATGTGCTGGAAAATGTGCCGACTACATTCCCCTGGCTGTCCCATGTTGCAGTATCAGCAAAGACCAAGGGGAAGAGTGAGGGGATTGAGGCTGAAGTCTAAGTCAAGGCATGTCCATATTATACCTATGTGAATGAAGCCTTCTGGGACTTGTCAATAAATAAATGTCTAAAATAAGAGTTGAGACAAAGACAATTTGAAGTGGGTTCAGGAGGCTTTCTATAGACTTACAAATATCATATTTCAATTTCCTGCTAATGTAAGCATTGCAATGTCGCTAGTAGTTAGAACATTCTGTCTTTGCTGAAATATTTTAATTAAAGCAATCAGTTTTCTTGTGTTTCCCAGAATTATATTATCTGACAGCTATCCTAGAAGGCTTTTTCATGAAGACCAGAAATTTGGATGCTGTACTCACTAGAGGGATTACCAAAAATACTTAGAGGATGGACTATTCAATGAGCCACCGTAAGGAAAAGGAAGATATCATTCAAGATTCCAGAGTCTGCCGAATAGCAACTTTGCTTTGGAACAAAACACTCTGTCACTAGTACTTGACAGCAAAAGTCAGGAAATGGGAGAATGCCTGAAGATGGAGATAAAATTCTGTGAGGAAAGAAGAGACCCTAGGAAGGAAAAACAGGGAAAGGCATACATGGCCCCTAGCTGGAAAAGGGTACAAACAGCATTTTGTTTTCACATCAGGAGTACAAGTTCTGCTGTGTTTTTGGAGTCCAATGCATCATATATAAGGCAGGGGTGGCAGCTGTAGCAGAGCATCTGCAGATGCTGAGTGCTTGAAATGGGTGGTTGTTACAACCACTTCTCAGGATTACTCACATCATACTCCATCTGCTTCTGGCATCTTAGTTGACAGAATATATCAGATGCATTTAATAAAGCAAGTGCAAAAAATGTAAAGAGAGACATTTAAAGATGTGTAAAGAATCTTATATTGAAATTAATTTCTATTCATTCTATATCTTTCAACCATTACTATTTGCCTTGATCTCCAGGAAATAGCGTTCACTGCAGAATCTACATGCCAATTCTTCAAATATTTAAACACTATTACTATTGTCTCTCAGTATTTTGTTTCTTTTCTAGCTTTTCCCACAACTGTTCTTCATTTGACAATGTTTCCAGACAATTTACCATCTGTCTTCTCTCAGATCTTTTTCTATACATCCTTCTCCAGCTGCAGATTCTAAAACAGAACATGTTCCAAGTTCAAGTATGTAGCGACATGTTCAAGAAAAAGTGGGGTAAACAGGATAAACAATCAGATGGCCTGTGGATATCAGGTAAGCAAAATCAGGAGCTGGCATAAAGAAGCCATCAAAACCAAACAAAAAAAAAAAAGTCAATCACATGGAATTTAGGATTAAAACTACCAGTGGAGGTCAAAACAAGGAGAGATAGAGAAAAACATTATTAAAGTTTATGTGAGTAAATCATCATACAGAAAAAAACAAACTGTTTTCTTTATTTCATTCAATACTTCTGACACCAGATGTGCCAGTTTTACCTAGACTAACCAATTCTACAACTCTTCAGACATCAACTGTGTGTAATACAATTCTATTATGGCACAAACTCCCTGGAGTTAGGGCAGAATCCCCAGGTTAAGGGCTCAGATCCACAATACCAACTCCTTCTTCAAACACCAACCTTGAGTAGTGGGTCCCCAGATTACCAACACTTCTGTCCAGCTGTAAGTTCTAAGTTTATTATTATGCCTTGGTCTTTCTATTCTGAAACTTTATCTAGGAGCCTATCAAGATTCAGCTCATTAGAACAAAATATGTCACTCTCACCTAGGAAATTCCAAAGGATTAGAAGCCCTGTAACAGGAACCAGGATCAAAGATTAAGTAAGAGAACAAAAGATTCCCACCACCCCTATAACTACAGAGATTTTAAGAGTTTTAACGTATGTACATCTATATATTTCTTTCTCTACATATGTGTATATGTATATGTAATTATTATTCCACAGTCACAATAAGAGATGAGCATCTGCATTCCCAGATAATCACTGCCCCCAGTATTTCCATTTATGTTATTCAAACATGCCCAGCCTACTTGCTTCATCATGGATCTTAATATAGTGCTGTAGCGTCTTAGTTTCTAGATGAAGATCTTCTTGATACAAGAAACACAAATGTACTTATATAAAAACTAAAACTATAAACAGGATGCCAAAAAAATTGTACATGCATTTCACATTAAATGTCAACAATAAACTTTTGAGCTCAGTGCTATTATTTAAAAGGTAAGTGTTTAGGTTATTTGCCCAAGATCACAGAACAAGTAAGTGTCAGAGCTGAAATAAAAGTCCAAGTCTGTCCAATGCCAAAAATATATGCTCCTGAATGCTGTGGTATTATACTCCAATTAGTCAGTATATGGTAAAATTCAAAAAAAAAATTAAAACATCCATGTTTTTATAAAGCAAAATGATAAATATTATGTTTCCAGAAAAAATCTCTCATACCAAGAAGCTCACACTTTAATAAGTAACACAAAAATGTACCGAACTATCCCTATAAAATATCAAGTTTTTAAGTCTTATACCAAAAGTCAAAGGAATAGCTAATTTTACTTATCAGTATTAGGGTAAAGATTAGTTCTTGAAGTGTTAATAGGATTTCTACTAGTGAAGAAATAATAAATTATGTGAGATTTTAAATAAAGGAAAACCAGGAGGAAACTGTTACAATTTTTCAGATGAAATATTGTAACTTCAACAACATAAGTGGTTATTAATTTGTTCTTTTACAAATTAGAAAGTTAAAGATGAACACAACCCTTTAATGTTCCCTCTCATATACCCTCACCACCACTGTTAAAATATGTTCTCTCTGCATGCTTTTGCATACACTCATATATACATGTACAGTATGTGTGATAAATAGAGATAAAGATATGAGTTATAAACATGTGCATATATGTTTTAATACATATCATGCACATTATATACATAACATGGTACTATTTTATTAGTTGCTAGGACTGTTATAACAAAGTACTGCAAACTAGATGGTTTAAATGACATAAATTTATTGTATCAAAGTTCTGGAAGCTAAAAGTCCTAAATCAAGTGTTGACAAGGTTTTTTCTCTCTGAGATCTGTGAGGAAGAACCTGTTCCTTTCCTTGTTCCTAGCCTTTGGTTGTTTTCTGGCAATCTCTGTCATTCCTTGAATTATAGAAGCATCATCCCAATCCCTGCTTTCATCTTCACATAGCTTTCTATCTGTGCATCTCTCTCTAAACTAACTCTTTTTTTTTTTTTTTTTTTTTTTGAGACAGAGTCTTGCTCTGTCACCCAGGCTGGAGTGCAGTAGCATGATCTGGGCTCACTGCAGCCTCCGCCTCCCAGGCTCAAGTGATTCCCCTGCCTCAGCCTCCCAAGTAGCTGGAACTACAGGTGCAGGCCACTGTGCCTGGCTAATTTTTGTAATTTTAGTTTTTAGTCTAGACCAGGTTTCACTATAGTGGCCAGGCTGATCTCCAACTCATCCTCCCGAAGTGCTAAGATTACAGGTGTGAGCTACGGCGCCTGGCCTTAAAACTCTTTTTATAAATAAAACAGTCATTATGGATTAGGGTCCATAAGGATAATCTGGACTATCTCTGATTATCTCTGATAATCTCATTAAATTGATAACCTCTGTGAAAACCCCCTCTCCAAATAAGTGCTAGCAGTTAGGATTTCAACATATTAATTTGGAAGGATGTAATTCCACCAATAAACAGCTATTACTTTTTTTTATTGTTTCAGATTTCACCTTCTTGGATCCAAAAACTTAACTATATATAAAGGTCAATTAAATACCAACTATACAGAAATAGCAGCATGAAGAATTAATATTTTTAAACTACAAATAGAACTACCATGTGATCTAGCAATCCCACCGGACATTTATCCAAATGAAAGAAAATCAGTATATTAAAGATACATCTGCACCCCCATGTTTATTGCAGCACTATTCTCAAAAGACAAGGTATAGAATCAACTGTGGTGTTCCATAGCAGATAACTGGACAAAAAAATGTGGCATACATAGACAATGAAATACAATTCATCCATAAAAATGAATAAAATCCTGTCATTTGTGGCAACATGAATGGAACCAGAGGACATATTGTTAAGTGAAATAACCCAAGAACAGAAAGTTAAACACCCCATATTTTCATTCACAGGTGGAAGCTTAGAAAAGTTGATCTCAGAGAAGTAAAAAGTAGAACAGAGGCTGGAAAGGGTAAGGGGTAAAAGTGGATAGGGAGAGATTTTAAAAAGAATACAAAATTACAGCAAGAAAGGACAAATAAGTTCTATTTTTCTATACCACGGTAGGATGATTGTAGTTTACGATAATATGTTATATAGTTTCAAATAGCTAGAAGATGGATATTGAATGTTCCCAACATAAAGCAATAGCAAATGTTTGAGATGATGGATATGCTAATTATACTAATATGATCACTACATATAACATGTATTGAAATATCGTTATGTACCCCATAAATATATATAATTATACATTAATTTAAAATGAAGTAATTAAAATATTTTTAAAAAGAAAAAATGATTATTAAATGACCCAAATTTCAATCTATAGTAAGTGAATGTTGACGATGGTAATACAGTTTTTTGATTTTTGCTAGCTAATTTGTAACTGATAAGCTAAGAAACAATATTGATGGGTACATTTTTATTTTCATGTGACTTCTATACAAGCATTATAAATAATAATAATCTTTCCATATGACTGTATTGTGAAATAAATAAAAACAGTTAATACTTTCATCAATAATGCCTGTTAAATTGGAAGATATTTAGAAAGATGACAGCATCAGTGATAAATTGCTAATTACATTTTTCAAGTTTTAAATAGAGTAAGTATAAAATAATTTGGATAATGTGATTCTGAACTTTTATTCTAAAATAAAATAAACGCTATATAGTTGACTCATTTTTCATGATATCATATACATTTGTGAAATATTACTTGTGTCACTGATTTCTATTAAACAGTTTAGTAAATTATAATTTGAATGAATTTAGGGAAGGTTTGTTTTTCTCTTGTTTTAACATAGTATGCGGTCAAAGACGGAGAAATGACTAAGCCTTTCCCCTTTAGTTTTAGTAAAGTTTCTGGCCAACATCATATCTAAAAGAGGACGCTACGCATAGCGTGCCTTCCATTCCAGAATAGTTTCTTGTTCTAATCTAAATTTCCTAATTTCATCCACATGGTTTGCTCCATTTTATAAAGTCAAATTAAGAAGTGGAAGACTGATCTGAAATGCATTTATTTGCTCAAAGTCTGTGCGATGTGCCAAGTATTACACAGAGTCCTTCAGAAGTTTCAGATCAACACTGGGCTATTGCACATCTCCTCATCCTTGTTTGTAAGGCTATGTTACAAAGAACAGTCTGAACTCTGTTCAAAAACCAGTAGAGTGTCTGGGACCAAGGAATGAGTAGTCCCAGAATAAACAGATCCAGAGATTTCAAAGAATAATAAAAACAAACAGGTCTTGTGAACACTGCAATCAGTTACTCAGGGTTGTTCATTTCCACCACACTAAGCAATCACAACACACTATTTAGGACTCTTCACTGAAGAATAAGCTCATTTGCTTAACAATAGACAACACTATACCATACCCATCAATTGGCCACTCAGTTAATGACCTGTGACATTTTGGAAACAAGAAAATACTTCTTTCTAATGACTGGTTGCTTTATTTTTGGTACAACAAATGCATTTTTCATGTTGCTGCAAAGATAAATCAGGAGATTTCTTGAATACGTAATTCTCTTAATATGAGAATAGGCTTCAGAAAGGTTTTCTAAATTTAATTGAAAAAACCTGTATTTTGATAACTGGTAATATGCTCTCTGAAATACATTGTAAATCAAACATATAGAAGTGAAAAAAGAAAACAAAGAAATAAGATTATGGGTTAGGAAACACAGGCCAAATCGTAGAGTGTCAAAAAAGAAAATGTTGTAACTAAGTTTGTCAATGTTATACCCTGGTTTATGCTGCTATTTTTATTCAGCCAAAATGGGAACTCTTCGGTAAAACCTGACCACGTAATTATATAAAACTGATCTGTACTGATTCTGCAATACAATCCAGGAGTATGTAAGTAATGACACTTTCCACTAATCAAGTTATTAATTATTAATTTTGCTTTAAAATTATAATTCTCTATTTTTCTGGTTATGGCATTTATGTTTGATAAATTGACTGTCATTGCAATTTGAAATATTTACTTTCGTTATATAAAATTTTGTAGTTAAAAGGGAGTTCAAAAGATATCTGAACAAATCCATCATCTTACAAATCAGTGTACTTTGGCCAAGAAAAGTTAAGTGAGCTGTCCAAGATCATACAATTTTTGTTGTTGTTGTTGTTGTTTACTTTTTTTTTTTTTTTGAGACCCAGTCTTTCTCTGTCACCCAAGCTAGAGTACAGAGGCATGATCTCTGCTCACTGCAACCTCTGCTGCCCTGATTCCAGAGATTCTCCTGCGTCAGTCTCCCAAGTAGCTGAGACTACAGGTACTCACCTCAATGCCAGCCTAATTTTATATTTTTAGTAGAGATGGAGTTTCACCACATTGGCTAGCCTGGTCTCAAACTCCTGACCTCAGGTGAGCCGTCCTCCTCGGCCTCCTCCCAAAATGTTGAGATTACACCCCCCTACACCAAGATCATACAACTCTAAACTGATGATGTCAAAACTAAAAATTAGATCTGATTGGCCCTTTTGTGTTATTAAATGTCCTGGCATAATTCACTGAATATCTTATGGATTGGCTACCCTGATAGCTTTTAAACATCCAACATCAATTAATATGGTGGAGTGTTATCAATGATATACAATCTGGCATCTACACCCAAAGATTGGAAATATTTCCTGGATGAGTCTGTGCGGGCACTGAAAGGCATTATAGTTAACCTAACCACCATCCTTCTCAGGGACACGTAAGAACTAAACAAAAGATTCTCCCAACAGTAGATCTTTAAACATTCCATTTCAAGGTTTACTCTGCCTGAGTAAGAGGTTAACTAGAGGTAGGATTTGCAATAATTTATAGATAGTAGGCAAGTTACACTACATAATATTTACTGCCCAGTGCAAAATGAAAATGTGGGATTCTTTGCTTAGTACCTCGTTACTAAATATGTAAAAATATAACATTCTTCTTTAAAATAATTTGTTACTGATAAAACATAATAGGTATACCAGTGATACATGAGAAACAATATTAATTTATAAGTTGCAAATAATTTTATAGTTTTAGCAATTTTTTTACAGTTTTCTATTTATAATGCCATAAATAACAATAATTTCTCACTAAAATATTGACTGTAAGATATTTTCTCATTTTCTATAAATTTGCTCCATAAATTATCAAAATTTATAGTTATCACAACTTTATTTACAATTTACATAAGTGAAAATAACTTCAGTTGCTCTTGACAAATGCAAGATCTCAAATAATTTTGATAATTTTTAATTTTGAGAAGAAATTTTTTCTGTTGCTGCAAATTTCTGGAACGAGTAAGAGTATTTTATAAGGTGTGACAGGGATGAAATATTTTTGACAAATCATTTTGAAATATATAATTTAGTACATCTAGATCTGATATTTCTCACAGAACATTTCTTCTAAAAAGTTTTAACTCTTCATACAAGTCAGTTTTGTGTAAGTCTGAATTTAATTTAAATGGGAATTTATACAAAGACATTTGAATGTTTCCTCTGATAATTCCTATAACTGTGGAGGTCATAGAATAAACACTTTTATGAAGAAGGCAACTTTCTTCTGAAGAGAGCAACTTCATGATTTGTACATAATTCAAAATGCTTGTTTATAAAACCTACCACTGTATCCCAAATCTCATATAAAAATAGTGTTCTTTTCCAATATTGCAATGTTGAAATGCCATTTCTCTATTTAAGCCTGTGGATATTTAATTTGCAATGTTGTGTCAGTTATTAATACTGGAGATTCTAATTACTTAGAAGTGTTCTTTCTAGGAACTCCCAGTATTCTTCATTATGATAGTCAGAGTAAACTTTTATTTTGTAATAATTTACTGATATAGTTTGCTGCTTGACTGCCAGCCCTCAAAGTGGAGAGTTAATATCTTTAAAGATGTCTCAGGTATAGGCTCTGGAAACAGACAAGCTAGCCAGCCTCCACCACATGTCCTGACACTCCAAGCAGAGCCTCTTTTCCTCCTGCGGCTACTGCCACTGCCATTTTGGTTGCTTCTGTAGCCATTGCTGCTTCCAATCTGGGAGCAGATCCTGCTTTGGCAGCCCCCTTGAAGCCTCATGGTACCACAAAAATCTCCAAGGCATTTGCTTGCATGCATTGCCAGTTGCTATGCATTCATCCTTCCCACGGCTCCCACAAGCTTGAGCCAGCATGTGTTGACTGCTACTGGACCAGAGCCATGTGTTTGCACTGACACCCAGTGTGTCCCCTCTGTTTACATGCAGGCTATAATGTTCCAACAGGCTTCACTTAGAAAACTCAAGTCTAAAGAATTTCAAGATGGTGAAAGCAAAGCGTTAACAAAGCAGGCGCCCTTCTCAGCATGGGTTTCTGTGTGACTGTGCAGAGCACATGCCGATGAAATTGACTGTCCTAGTAAGTTTGGCTAGTTTGACTAGTGGATCAGTTATTTGGAAGTAGCCAGATGGAAATATTAGATGATAATAAAGTTTTGGGAAAGATCATGAAATGTACTCCAATAATTATCCCAAGTTTGAAAATACTTTAATTACATTTAATGCTCACTGGAGAACCTTCACTGAAGAAAAGATGTTTAACAAATAATTGATTAAACTACTCAAGACGTGTGACTCTTTTTTTCATTATGCAACCTCGTTTTTTCTAATGGCACAAAACCAAAGAAACCATAAAAGTAGGGATGAGGGTGTTTCACAAAATCAAGAACACAAACTTGTTCGTATTGTGTTTTTTCCTGGGTTGAGTCCCAATGTTTTAGGAACAAACTCAATACTTACTACATTATAGTCACGGGGCCACCACTTTGATCAGACTCAGGCAAGTCTGCTATAGGCCTAGTATTAAAGTGAGACATGACACTCATCATCTACCTAGAGTAGAACAATACATTGTTTCACACAGTAGTATTTAGACAATCAAATGTTAACATGTTCTCATCTAAATTAATATTATAAAAGGCAGTTTGCCTTTTAAGTGGTTAACTAATTGGCCCAAGGTCACACAACTAATAAGTGATAGAAACAAGATCTGAATTCAAATGTTCTGACTTGAGAGTTGCAATGTTAACCTAGTAGTCAATAATGGCTTCCAGTTCTACCTGGTTTCCCTTTAAATTTATAATCACAAATCTCAAATAGGCATCAATCATTGCCAGAAAAGCCTAGTAGATACTCCAGAAAATAACTTCCCCTTCTTTCCAGTAATTATTTTATAATTCCTTCTCTGGTGATGGAGTTGATGACCTCATTATGTATGACAAACTTTATTTTTCTTCTCTAGTATCATGTGGGAATTCTCTTTTCTGTTCTAAGGGAAAACCTGCCAGTTGTGCTGTAGAGTATATCTTCTCTCACTGCCCAAAGGATATAAACAATTTTAATATTTTTTGAAAGCTACTTCTTGCAAGAATTATTTAGGCTTGTCGTGTTCACTCTACTATACTTCATTATATCTCCAACCCATTCTACTAAAGTGGCTCTTATGAAGACCATAAGCGATCTTGCTAAGGTGAATGAACAATCTTCTGTTCATCTTACTTGATGTCTAAGCATCATTTTAAAGGAAATGATCTCTTCTTCCTTATTAAAACATGCTATTCTTTCAGAAAGTGACTTTCAGAGTGTCATCCCATGTAAACAGCATAAACATCAGCTGAGGCTACCCTTAAATGGTAGAGAAAGAGATAGGGATAGCAAGTTTATTCAAAGGGATAATAACAGAGAACTCCTGAAACCTAGATAAAGATATTGATATCCAAGTACAAGAAGGTTATAGAACATCAAGCATATTTAACCCAAAGAAGATTACCTCAAGGCATTTAATAATCAAAATCCTAAAGGTCTAGGGTAAACAAATAATCCTAAAAGCAGCAAGAAAATAGAAGCAGGCAATAAACACTGGAACTCCAATAGGTCTAGCAGCAGACTTTTCAGTGGAAACCTTACAGCCCAGCAGAGTGACATGACATATTTAAAGGGCTGAAGGAACAAAAAGCAAAAAGCAAAACAAACAAACAAAACTATTACCCTACAATACTATAACAGGCAAAAATATTCTTAAAACATTAAGACAAAATATAGACTTTCCCAGACAAAAAAAAAAAAAAAAAAAAAGCTGAAGGATTTCATCATCAGACCCTTCCCATGAGAAATACTAAACAGAGTTCTGTCAGAAAAAAAAAAAAAAAAAAAAAAAAAAGGATGTTAAAAAAAAAAAAGGATGTTAATGAACAATAAGCAGTGAAGATATAGTAATTACTGGAAATAGTAGGTATACAGAAAAACACAAAATATTATTACACTGTAACTGTGGTGTAAACTGCTTGTATCTTAAGTAGAAAGACTAAATGATGAACCAATAAAAATAATAAAGAAAACAACTTTCTTTTCTATCTTTTCTCAATGGCTTTTATTTTTGGTTCAAGGGTACATGTGCAGGTTTGTTATATAGGCAAACTCATGCCAAAAGAGTTTGTTGTACAGATTATTTTGTCACCTAGGTACTAAGCCTATTATGCAATAGTTATTTTTTTTCTGATCCTGCCTTTCCTCCCACTCTCTGCTGTTAAGTAGGCCCAGTGTCTGTTGTTCCCCTTTTTGTGTCAGTGGGATCAACCTAAATGTCTAAAATTGGCAAACCTTTAGCCAAACTAACAAGGAATAAATGGGAGAAGACCCAATAAATAAAATCATAGATGAAAAAAACATCCCAACTGATCTCATAGACATTCAAATGATCATTAGTGGCTATTAGAACAACTATAGGCCAATAAATTGGAAAACCTAGGAGAAATGGCACATTTCTAGGCAGCTAAAACCTACCCAAACGGACCATGTAGGAATCCTACACCTAAACAGACTGATAACAAGTAACAAGATAGAAGCTGTAATAAAAAGTCTCCCAGCAAAGAGAAGCCTGTGATGCATTGACTTCATTGTTTAATTCTCCCAAATATTTAAATAACTAATATCAATCTTACCAAAACTATTCCAAAAAATAGAGGAGGAAATACTTCCAAACCCATTCTATGAGGCCAATATTACTCTGATACCAAAATGAAAGACACTTCAGAAAAATAATACTACAGGCCAATAACTCTGATGAATATTAATGCCAAAACCCTCAGCAAAATAATAGTAAGCCAAATTCAACAAGTTAAAAAGTCATTCGTCATGACAAAGTGAGTTTATCCTAGGGATGCAAGGCCAATTGATACTGAAAAAGCATCTGGTAAAATTCAACATCCCCTTTTGATAAAACCCTCAAACAACTGGGTATGGAAAGCACATGTCTCAGCATAATGGAAGCCACATATGGCAAACTCACAACTACTATCATACTGAATGAGAAACCAATGAAAGCCTTTTCTCTAAGATCAGGAGGACAAGCAGAATGTCCACTTTCTCCATTGTTATTCAAGATGGAGTTGGAAATCCTAGCTATAGCATGAGGCAAAAGAAAGAAATAAAGGGCATTCAATTTGGAAAAGAAGAAATTAAAGGATCCTTGTTTGCAGATGGTATAATCTTATATTTGGAAAACCTAAATATTCCATATAAAACTATTGGAATTGATAAATAAATTCAGTGAAGTTTCAGGATAAAAAATCAGCATATAAAAATCATAGCAATTCTATATACCAAGAGCAAATAATTTGAAAAAAAAAAACAAGAAATTTATCTAATTTATAATAGCTACAAATAAAATACCTAGCATTAACGTAGTCAAAGAAGTATAAGATCTTCTTTATGAAAATTATAAATGAAAATTATAAACATTCATGAAAAAATTAAAGAAACACAAGGAAATGAAAAATATTCCATGATCATGATTCGGAAGAATCAATATTGTTAAAATGTCCATATTTCCCAAAGCAATTTACAGACTTAATGCACTCCCTCTCGAAATATCAATGCCAGAAATAGAAAAAAATATATAAAATTTAAATGGAAACAGAAAAGACTCAGAGTAGCCAAGGCTATCCTAAGCAAAAAGAATGAAACTGGAAAAATCACATTACCTGCCTTCAGATTGTACTTCAGAGCCACAGTAACCAGGCACAGTACTGGCATAAAAACAGACATATCTTGTTGCGTGAAGTCAGGGACCCCCAACGGAGGGACCGGCTGAAGCCGCGGCAGAAGAACATAAATTGTGAAGATTTCATGGACATTTATTAGTTCCCCAAATTAATACCTTTACAATTTCTTACACCTGTCTTTACTGTGATCTTGGAACATAAATTGTGAAGATTTCATGGACACTTATCACCTCCCCAGTGAATATCCTTGTGATTTCCTTTGCCTGTCTTTACTTTAATCACTTAATCCCGTCATCTTCTTTGTAAACTGAGGAGGATGAATGTTGCCTCAGAACCCTGTGATTGTGTCAACTGCACACATTGTTTGTAGAGCATGTGTGTTTGAACAATATGAAATCTGGGCATCTTAAAAAAAGAACAGGATAACAGCGATGTTCCGGGAACAAGAGAGGTAACTTTGAACTGGCCACCGGTGAGCCAGACGGAACAGAGCTATATTTCTCCTCTTTCATAAGCAAATAGGAGAAATATCGCTGAATTCTTTTTCTCAGCAAGGATCGTCCCTGAGAAAGAGAATGCGCCCTGAAGGTAGGCTTGTAGATGGCCCCCTTTTAAGGCCTCCCATCTTTTGTGGTCCAAGCGGAAGGGATGAAATAAGCCCCGGTCTCCTTTAGTGCTCCCAGGCTTATTAGGTGGAGGAAAAATTCTCACCTAATACATTGTGGTCAGACAGGTTATCTGCTCTCAAACCCTGTTTCCTGATAAGATGTTATCAGTGACAATGCATGCCAGAATCTTCATTAGCAATTTTAATTTCACCTCATCCGGTGGTCCTGTGATCTCGCCCTGCCTCCATTTGCTTTGTGGTATTTTATTACCTTGTGAAGTATGTGATCTCTGTGACCCACATCCTATTCGTGCACTCCCTCCCCTTTTGAAAATCGCTAATAAAAACTTGCTGGTTTTACGGCTCGGGGAACATCACGGATCCTGCCGACATGTGATGTCTCCCCCAGACACCCAGCTTTAAATTTCTCTCTCTTGTGCTCTTTCCCTTTATTTCTCAACCCAGCCGAGACACTTAAGAAATAGAAAAGAACCCATGTTAAATATCGGGAGCGGGTTCTCCTGATAATAACTACCAATGGAATAGAATAGAGAACCCAGAAATGAATCCACACATGCGCAGTGAACTCATTTTTGACAAAGATGCCAATAATATACATTGGGAAAAAGAAAGTTTTTCAATAAATGGTTCTGGGAAAATTGAATTGAAAGAACACATTCACACATTCCTCAGCCCTGGGCCCAGCACAAACACATTCCTCCATATATCTCAACTTTGGAAAAACACCACCTGGAGAGTCCCCGATAAGGTCACAACCGTTTGTGGTTTTACTGAAAGCACGGGAACCAATAGAAAACTACTAAATGTATAACTTAAAATGACAACCAATTGTAATGCTGTAACCAAAAGAATACCCTTGTTCCTCTGTAACTTAGCATATCCTGTTTACATCGGGCTATAAAAGGGAGCACACGTATTGTTCGGGGCCCTCTTGTACGTTGTGGAATGGAGGGACCAAGTTCGAACTTGTAGTAAAGATCCTTGCCGCTTGGCTTTGACTCTGGACTCTGGTGGTCTTCTTCGGGGATAAACGGTCTGGGCATTACAGAATATCTATGTGTAAAACAATGAAAGTGGGCCCTTATCTCTCACCATTTACAAAAATAAATTCAAAGTGGATTAAAGCCTTAAATCTAAGACCTCAAGCTAAGAAACAACTACAAAGAAACATTAGAAACCCTCTTCAGGACATTGGACTAAGCCAAAAATCTTGGCTTAAGATTTTTGAGTGATACCCAATAAGCATGAGCAATGAAAGCAAAAATGAGCAAGTGGAACAATATCAAGTTAAAACGATTCTGCATGGCAAAGGAAACAATCAACAAAGAGGCAACCTACAGAATGGGATAAAATATTTGGAAACCAGCCACCTGACAGGGTATTAATAACCAGAATACATAAGGAGCTCAAACCACTCTATAGGAAAAAATTGAATAAAATGATGAAAATATGAGCAAAATATTTTAACAGACATGTCTCAAAAGAAGACATACATACAAATGGGAAACAAGTATATGAAAAAGTCTCAACATCATTGATGATCAGAGAAATGCAAATCAAAATTACAATGAGCTATCATCTCACTCCGGTTAAAATGGCCTTTATCCAGAAATAAGCAATAACAAATGCTGACTAGGATGTGGAGAAAAGAGAACTCTCGTACGCTGTTGGTGGAAATGTAAATTATTAATAGTACAGCCACTATGGAGAACAGTTTGAAGATTCCTCAAAAAACTAAAAATAGAGCTACCATATTATCTTGTAACCGCACTGCTAGTTATACACCTAAAAGAAAAAAAAAATCAGTATATCAAATAGATACTTCAATCCTCCCATGTTTATTGCAGCACTAGTCACATTAGCCAATATTTTGAAGTAACCTAAGTGTCCATCAACAGATGAATAGATAAAGAAAATGTGGTTCTTACACATAATGGAATACTATTTGGCCATTAAAAAAAAAAATGAGATTCAGTCATTTGCAATAACATGGATGGAAATGGAGGTTATTATGTTAAGTGAAATAAGCCAGGCACAGAAAGACAAACATCATGTGTACTCACTTATTTTGGGAAGCTAAAAATTAAAACAATCAAACTCATAGATTTATTGAGAAATACCCCATAAGCCCAAACAACCAAAGCAAAAATAAACAAATTGGATCATGTCAAGTTCAAAAGCTTCTGTACAGTGAAGGAAACAATTAAAAAGTGAAGAGACAACACACAGAATGATGGGAAGAGTATGCGGGTGGTGGGAGGGATACCGGGATGGTTAATGGGTACAACAAATAGAAAGAATGAATAATACCTAGTGTTTCCTAGACAGCAGGTGACTACAGTGAAAAATAATTTAATTGTACATTGTAAAATAACAACAAAGGTAAAATTGGTTTGTTTATAGCACAAAGGATAAATGCTTGAGGTGATGGATACCCCATTTACCCTAAAGTGATTACTACACATTGCATACCTGTATCAATGCATCTCATGTAACTCATAAATATATAGACCTACTATGTATCCACAAAAATTAAAAAGCAGCAATTAAATAGATAGTGCTACAAAAAAGAACCTGAAAGTGAGATGTCAGTCAGTGACTGCCATCTACTTGCCCACATGCTCGAATTAAGAGCACTGCCAGGTCACAGCCATTGTCCAGTGGTTAGCCATGTTATATGCCACCAATGACTGGACCAGTAGCAGACATGCAATCCAAGATAACTCAACCCTAGGCAAGTCAAAGCTCTAAGAAATGGTAAGACATGAAAGAGTTTGGCTTAGCAGAAGTGAGTAATTCACTCTGATCATAAGATACTCTTTTCTGGGAATTTAAACTAAAGGTAGAGAAGAATGTTAGCAATTGCTAACATGTCAGAAGAAAGAAGACATATTCAGTGGGATGTCACAATATTTGTGATATGAAACTGAAGACTCATAGATTCTTATTCCTGAAAACCCTAGTGTTAGCTTCAATCAAGGACCAAATACTCTTCCGTTGTTTCTTTCTGAAAAACTGGACCAAATGTTGATATTTCAAGAGTAATGATAGCCAAGCTGACTATTGACAAATGAGTGTTTTGCCACAGGTTGAATAGGATACAGTGTGAATTGTTTATGGCATGTGATAGAAAGGGGGCAAAGGGCATAGTTTATTCAAAAAAGAATAGCATGTACAAAATATTGAAGCATATTTGCACTGAGATTTTAGTATAATTTTACTGCATTGTAATAAAATGTGACCACAGCTTTAAGGAAAATGGTTGAAATATCTTTCTATATGGAAGAGGAATATACAAAAGAGGAGAACAAAATGAAAGGTCAATTTAAAAGGTACCTAAGCAGGTAATCAGATAACTAAGATGAGGAAAAAAAAAATAATGAGAAAAACGTCAAAGTCAAAGCAGTAGAGACCAAATGAAAATGACTTTGAAATGACTAGAAGTCAAATAAAAGAGAAAGAAGGACACATAATAGAGTTGACAGGCTTCCCTTGTGGTAATTCATTTGTCAAAAAGAGAAATTATCTAGCCCACCAGAGAAAATTTGTCTTTTAATAATGGGCACATTTTGACAGAATCAGTCTAAATAAGCACTCAAATGTTTGTTTTCCTTAGGTTGTCCAAATCTCCTAGGTTTGCAAAACTGTTCTGCAAAACTTCTCAGAAATGGAAGGATATTCTCATTAGATTTTAGATACTTCCTCTTTTGGCTATGTTGGCAATACTAGCTCAGTTTCTTTTACTGTTGTATAGTCTTACAAAAACACACTTATTATTCTGACTGTAATGTAGAATCCTAAGGGCTTGTAAACATGTACATAAAATAAATAAATGAAACTGGTTTACATTCATCAGTATTTTCTTAAGTAACTTAGTTCAATGGTTATTTCATAAACAAGTCAGTAAATTCATTTCTAACAAAGATATGGCTCAATTCTTTCCATTCAAATTGTTTTCCGAATTTCTAGCTGACATGTGCCTGTGTTTATAGAACATAGAATTCCTCCCAATCTGCAGCCTGTTCCCATGTGCTTTTAAGTAGCTATACATTTTGGATCTGATTCAAACTTATCTGTAGGTCTGTGGTTTTAATAAATTGAGAAATAAATTCAAGAATGCTCATCGCTATGTGGGTTATAAATGGAATAAACTAACCAATTTTCACATAGTAATTAAAAACAGACTAATGCAGTTTAGAAAAAAAAAAAAAACCTGCCATTTCAGAGAATATTCCCTTTATTTAAATCAAGTTATTAGATTTGTGTATTTGTATAAACACCCACAAACACACAAACAGACAGATATGCCAGGATATGCACTTACCAGCAGAAATGAATTGTCTTAATTTATTTTTCTGTTTTTTATTTTACGTTAAGTTCTAGGGTACAGGTGTGCACAATGTGCAGGTTTGTTACATAGGTATACATGTGACACGTTGGTTTGCAGAATCCATCAACTTGTCATTTACATTACATGTTTCTCCTAACACTATCCCTCCCACAGCCCTTGACCCCCCAAGGTCCCAGTATGTGATGTTCCCCTCCCGGTGTCCATGTGTTCTCTTTGTTCCACTCCCACTTATGAGTGAGAATGTGCAGTGTTTGATTTTCTGTCCTTGCAATATTTTGCTGAGAATGATGGTTTCCAGCTTCATCCATGTCCCTGCAAAGGACATGAACTCATCCTTTTTTTATGGCTGCATAGTATTCCATGGTGTATATGTGCCACATTTTCTTTATCCAGTCTATTATTGATGGCCTTTTGGGCTGGTTCCAAGTCTTTGCTACAGTGAAGGTTTCTATGTGCCAGGGATTGTGCAATACTCTGGGGGCACAACTTAAGTAGATTTGGCTTCTCTCTTTGAGACTGTTACACAATGCCCTCTTAGATGAAACACTTCCTTTAATTCTGAGAAGAATCAAAAGAGGCATACTTTATAGTCCCCTTGTTTCAAGAAGCTTAGTCTAATTGTGTGGGAAAATATACCCAAAAAAGAGTAAGTAGTAATACACACCATTACATGATAAGGTCTAAATGAATAGTTCTGGTAGAATTATTGCCAAACATAAGAAAGACATTTCACTGTAAATTTGTGTGTAAAGGAAAGGCTTCTGAATGTGTATTTTACTTCCTATCAAAACTAGATTGAGCTCATATGTAAAATTCCAAAAAAAAAAATACTAAAAATCATGCAAGGAAGGACTATCAACCAAAGGGCAAAGCCATATGCACAAATAAAAACATGTTCAATGTATTTGACAAGTATGTTAGGAGAAATTCATTTTATTTGTAGGATATTCAATGTGAAATGTGATCATTAAATGGAGATATAAAGAATTTTTATTTCATATACAAAAGGACATGATGTCGGTATCAGTGAACAAAGTCTTAGGGAAGTAGAACAGGCTAACAAAATCATTCAAATGATATTGAGTGAACCTGGTTTTGTGCAAAGCACTGTGCTTTCCCTTTATAGCAGAGTCTGTTGTGTTTCCTTCAGATTTCCTTTAACAAACCAAGGCATCCTTCCTCCAGCTGCTACAAACATAGGCTGCTAAAAACTCACAACATTCCCCTTTTCTGGACACATCCCCTTAGTTTAATGGGAGTTCCTTTACTTACAAATCCATGTGTTCCCACAGATTTTTCTTGCTTTGGAAATTTTGTATGGGGATAGTCAATCATTGACTGAATTAGGGGATCTCATCACTGATGGTGGGTGTATAATTGATAGTCCCTGGAATCCATTAACATAGCATTTGCTAGAATTTACATCTGTGATAAACTGAGATATGATGCAGAAATAAGGAGACGCATTAGCATATGCAAAATCTCAGGTGTTTGAGAAGTATGAAGTAAGTTTAAAGCAGAAAGATAGAAAAAGATATAACATGAAGATACTGATGAAAATAAAGTTTAACTTTCTATATTTGCTGACAAAGTAGACTTAAAAAATGAACAGTTCGGCCAGGTGCAGTGGCTTATGCCTGTAATCCCAACACTTTGGGAGGCAGAGGCAGGCAGATCACCTGAGGTCAGGAAGTTCAAGACCAGCCTGACCAATGTGATGAAACCCCATCTCTACTAAAAAAAAAATAACAAAAATTAACCGGTCATGGTGGCGGTTGCCTGTAATCCCAGCTACTGGAAAGGCTGAAGCAGGAGAATCACTTCAACCCAGGAGGCGGATGTTGCAGTGAGCTGTGATTGCACCACTGTACTACATTCCAGCCTGGGTGACAAATGAGACTCTGTCTCAAAAAAAAAAAAAAAAAAAAAAAAAAAAAAAAAAAATTAACATTTTCAAAGATAAAAGAAAGATATTACATAATGATAACATCAATTCAGGAAGAAAACATAATAATCTAAAAGGCAAACATTGATGGAACTGAGAAAAGAAATACACATCCACAATTATAGATGGGGATGTCAATGCCCCATACAGTAATCAACAGAACAAGCAAATCAGAAATCAAAAGGGTCTGA
Organism: Rhinopithecus bieti; assembly: GCF_001698545.2. Classification (NCBI taxonomy): domain Eukaryota; kingdom Metazoa; phylum Chordata; class Mammalia; order Primates; family Cercopithecidae; genus Rhinopithecus; species Rhinopithecus bieti. The sequence goes on from NW_016816000.1 coordinate 787,007, forward strand.
AGCCAGTGGTCAGTAGACTACGATCAATGGAGCAACTACTGGATTTTGTAAAGTTTGATAGAATCACAGGTGTATCTATTCATTCACATATTGTCGATGATGGCTTTCACATTACCACAGCAGAGTTGAGTAGTTGTGATAGAGGCAATATGATCTATGGGATCAAAATACTTAATATCTGGCCCTTCAAAAAATCTTTGCTAACTCCTGATATGCTAGATCTGAACAACATCATTAATTAACCTGTCTTTATATAAAATACCAACTAACAGTAACCATACCCACCAATGTGCACTTAAGAGTACACACACGTGGAACATTTGCCAAAACCGATCGTATTCTTGGCTATGAAACAAACTTGAATAACATGAGCAAAATCATATAAGTACTCTGAATACTGCAGAATTAAATCAAATATCAGTAAAATAAATATAGTTTTTGAATCTCAAGATATTTGGAAACTAACTACTTCATTGTATTTATTACTTATATTTCATGGAAAAATATTACATGTACTATGCAAACTTTTTTCCCCTTTTACTAAAATTATCTGTTTTACAAATAAAAATACTCTTGTTTCTCTTTTTATGTGTTGATTATCCACAACCTTGCCAGCATCTGTTATTTTCTGACTTTTTGATAATAGTCATTTGGCCTTGTGTGAGATGGTATCACACTGTGATTTTGATTTGCATTTCTCTAATGATCAGTGATGTAGAGTTTTTTTCATATGATTCTTGGCTGCATGTATGTCTCCTTTTGAGAAATGCCTGTGCATGTCCTCTGCCCTCTTTGTAATGGGATTGTTTTTGTTCTTGTAAATTTGTTTAAGTTCTACATAGATGCCAAATATTAGACCCTAGGGAAGCATAATGTGCAAAATTTTTCTCCCATTCTGTAGGTTGCCTGCTCACTCTGTTGAAAGTTTCCTTTTCAGTGCAGAAGCTCTTTAGTATAATTAGATCGCATTTGTCAAGTTTTGCTTTTGTTACAATTGCTTTTGCAATCTTCATCATGAAATCTTTGCTCATGACTATTTCCTGAATGATATCGCCTAGGTTGTCTTCCGGGGTTTTTATAATTTGGGGTTTTGCATTTAAGCCTTTAATCTATTTTGAATTAATTTTTGTACATGGCATAAGGAACGGGTCAAGTTTGAATCTTCTGCATATTTCTAGCCAATTATTTCAGCACCATTTACTGAATAGGGAATGCTTTACCAATTGCTTGTTTTTGTCAGGTTTGTTGAAGATCAGATAGTTTTAGGTGTGTGGACTTATTTAGCAGTTCTGTATTCTGTTCCATTGGTCTTTGTCTGTTGTTGTACCAGTACCATACTGTTTTGGTTACTGTAGCCCTGTAGTATAGCTTGAAGTCCGGTAGCATGTTGCCTCTAGCTTTGTTCTTTTTGCTTTGGATTGCCTTGGCTATTTGGACTCTTTTCTTATTCCATCTAAATTTTAAAACACTTCTTTCTAATTCTATGAAGAATCTCAATGGTAGTTTAATAGAAATAGCACTGAATCTGTAAATTGCTTTGGGCAGCATGGTCATTTTAATGACACTGCTTCTTCCTATTCATGAGCATAAAATGTTTTTTCATTTGTTTGTGTCATCTCTGATTTATTTCAGTAATGGTTTGTAATTCTCCTTGCAGAGACCTTTCACTTCTCTTTTTAGCTGTATTTCTAGGTATTATATTATTTTTGTGGCAATTACGAATGGGATTACATTCCTGATTTGGCTCTCACTTGACTGTTGTTGATGTACAGGTATGCTAGTGATTTTTGCACATTGATTGTTTTGTCCTGAGACTTTGCTGAAGTTGTTTAACAGCTTAAAAGCTTTTGGACTGGGATTATTAGGTTTTTTTTTTAGATAAAGAATCATGTCATCTGCAAACAGAGATAGTTTTACTCCCTCTCTTCTTATTTGGATGCCCTTTATTTCTTTCTCTGGCCTATTTGCTCTGGCCAGGACTTCAATGCTCTGTTGAATAGGAGTGGTGACAGAGGGCATCCTTGTCTTGTGCCAGTTTTCAAGGGGAATGCTTCCAGGTTTTGCCCATCCAGTAAGATGTTGGCAGTGCTGTCATATATACCTCTTATTATTTTGAGGTATACTCCTTCAATACCTAGCTTATTGAATGTTTTTATCGTGAAGGGGTGCTGCATTTTCAAACTATTTTCTGCATCTATTGAGATAATCATGTGTTTTTTGTCTTTAGTCCTATTTATATGATGTATCCTATTTATTGATTAACATATGTTGAAACAACCTTGCATCTCAGGGATAAAGCCTACTTGATTGTAGTGGATAAGTTTTTTGATGTTCTGTTGGATTCAATTTTTCAGCATTTTGTTGAGGGTTTTTTTTTTTTTTTTTTTTTTTATTGATTAAGGATGTTGGCTTGAAGGGTTTTTTTTTTTTTTTTTTTTTTTTTTTTCTTTTATTTTGTTGTATCTTTGTCAGATTTTGGTATCAAGATGATTCTGGTCTCATAGAATGAGTTAGTGAGGAGTTATTTCTCCTCAATTTTTTGGAATAGTTTCAGGAGAAATGGTACAAGCTCTTTTTTGCATATCTGGTGGAATTCAGCTGTCAATCTACCTAGTCCTGGGCTTTTTAATTAAAAAAAAATTTGGGGGGGCTGGTAGGCCATTTATTACTGCCTCAATTTCAGAGCTCATTATTGGTCTGTTCAGGAATTCATTTTCTTCCTGATTCAGTCTTGGGTGGATATATGTGTCCATGAATTTATCCATTTTTTCCTAGATTTTCTACTTTACATGCATAGAGATATTTATAATATTCTCTGATGGTTGTTTGTATTTCTGTGGGGTCAGTGCCAATATCCCCCTTGCTGTTTATGATGTTTATTTGAATCTTTTCTCTTTTCTTCATTAGTCTAGCTATTTTATTAAGTTTTTCAAAAATCCACCTCCTGGATTTGTTGATCTTTTGAATTATTTTTATATTTCAATCTTCTTCAGTTCAGTTCAGCTCTGATTTGTTTTTTCCTTGTCTAACTCATTTTTTTATATCCATTCACCATCCCCGTTGTCCCCACAACTTACCTTCCACTACCCTTCCCAGTCTTTGATAGAGAGTCTCCTTCTACTCTCTATCTTTGTAAATTCAATTGTACTGATTTCTAGATCCCCCAAGTATGTGAGAACATGAAAAATTTATCTTTCTATTCCTGGCTTATTTCATTTAACATAATTACCTCCAATTCCATCCATGTTGTTGCACATGAGAGGATATTATTTTGTTTGATGACTGAATAGTACTCCATTGTGTATAAGTAACACATTTTCTCTATCCATTCATCTATGGATGGACACCTAGGTTACTTCCAAATCTTAACTATTAGGAACAGTCCTAGAATATACATGGCAGTGCAGATATCTCTTCGATATACTGATTTCCATTCTTATGAGCATATACCCAGCAGTGAGATTGCTGGATTGTAGGGTGGCCCTACTTTTAGTTTTCTGATGGACCTTCAAGTGTTCTCCATAGTAATTGTATCAATTTACATTTCCTCCAACAGTGTATGAGGGTTTCCTTTTCTCCACATCTTTGTTGCATTTGTTATTGAATAAAAGTAATTTTAACTGAGGTGAGAAGATACTATATTGTAGTTTTGATTTCCATTTATCTGATGATCAATGATGTTGAGCATATTTTCATATGCCTGTTTGCCATTTGTATTTTTTAAATTTAATTAAATTAATTTTTAAAAGTAGTTTTATTTCAATAGGCTTTTGGGGGACAGATGGTGTTTTGTTACATGGAGATGTTATTTAGTGGTGACTACTTCTAGTTTTTTTTTTAATTTTTTGATTATGGGCATTCTTGATATCGCTTTGGTAAGGTGGTATTGCATCGTGGTTTTGATTTGCATTTCCCTGATAATTAGCAATGTTGAGCACTTTTCCATATGTTTGTTTGCCATTTGCACATATTATTTTCAGAATTTTCTATTCATGTCCTTAACTCACTTTTTGATGTGATTTTTTTCTTGTTGATTTGCTTGAGTTCTTTGCAGATTCTGGATATTAGTCCTTTGTCAGATATATAGATTGTGAATGTTTTCTCCCACTCTGTGGGTTGTCTTTTTAGTTGGCTGATTATTTCTATTGCTGTGCAGAAGCCTCTGAGTTTAATTAAGTCCCATCTATTTATCTTTGTTTTTGTTGCATTTACTTTTGGGTTATGGGTCATAAAGTCTTTGCCTAAGCCAGTGTATAGAAGGGTTTTCCAATGTTATCTTCCAATGTTATCTTCTAACATTGGAACATGTTTCAGGTCTTAGATTTAAGTCTTTCATCCATGCTGAGTTGATCTTTGTATAAATTGAGAGATGAGGATCCAGTTTCATTCTTCTATGCGTGGCTTGCCTATTATCCCATCACCATTTGGTGAATAGTGTCCTTTATCCACTGTATGTTTTTGTTTGCTTTGTCAAAGAGCAGCTGAGTGTAAGTATGTGTAAGACCATTGACCTATGTGCCTATTTTTATACAAGTACCATAGTACCATTCTTTCTTTTTTTTTTTTTTTTTTGGTAACTACAGCCTTACAGTATAAAGTTGGGTAACATGATGCCTTCAGATTTGTTCTTTTTGCTTAGTCTTGCTTTGTCTAGGTGGGCTCTTTTTTGGTACCATATGAATTTTAGAATTGCTTTTTCTAGTTTTCTGAAGGATGATGGTGGTATGTTCATGGGTATTGCCTTGAATTCTTAGATAGGTTTTGGCAGTATGGTCATTTTCATAATATTTATTCTACCTATCCATGAACATAGGATGTGCTTCCATTTGTTTGTGTTGTCTATGAGTTCCTTAAGTAGTGATTGATAGTTTTCCATGTAGAGATCTTTCACTTCCTTGGTTAGATATGTTCCTAAGTATGTTATTATTACTATTATTACTATTATTTGCAGCTATTGTAAAAGGAGTTGAGTTCTTGATGTGATTCTCAGCTTGGCTGCTATTGGTGTATAGCAGAGCTAATGAATTGTGTGCATTAATTTTGTATCCTGAAACCTTGCTGAATTTATTTACCAGTTCTAGGCACATAGTCACCAGGTTATCTAAAGTCAAGATGAAAAGAAAGATCCCATGAGCTGTATGTCTTCTTCAGAGAAATGTCTTTTCAAATATTTCCCAAGTTTTTATTGAATTATTACATCTTTCTTCTTTCTTTCTTTCTTTCTTTCTTTCTTTCTTTCTTTCTTTCTTTCTTTCTTTCTTTCTTTCTTTTCTTTCTTTCTTTCCTTTCTTTCCTTTCTTTCTTTTCTTTCATCCTTTCTTTTCTTTCTTCCTTTTTTCCTTTGACAGAGTCTCGCTCTCTCACCCCTGTTGGAATGCAGTGGCATGATCTCGCTCACTACAACTTCTGCCTTCCAGGTTCAAGCTGTTCTCTTGCCTCAACTTCCTAAGTAGCTGGGATTACAGGCATGCACCATCACACTTGACTAATTTTGTATTTTTAGTAGAGACAGGGTTTCACAATGTTGGCCAGGCTGGTGTTGAACCCCTGACCTCAGGTGATCTGCCTGCCTCGGCCTCCCAAAGTGTTGATATTACAGACATGAGTGACTGCACCCGGCTAGATATTTTTCTCATGGAGTGGTTTGATGTCCTTATTATTTCAATGGTTTTGAATGTTTTAATACCTGTTTTGTGACCTAATGTATTTTCTCTCCTTGAGAATAATTCATGTGATGAGGAGAAGTATGTATATTCTACAGCCTTTGTATGAATGTTCTGTAAATATTAGTTCCCATTTTTCTATACTGCAGATTAAATGTCTGATGTTTCTTTGTTTATTTTCCATCTGAGGGAAGAGTCCAATCCTGAAAGTGAGGTGTTAGAGTCTCCAACTATTTTTATATTGAGGTTTATCTCTCTCTTTAGTTGTAATATTTGTGGGTGCTCTAGTGTTGGGTACATACATATTTACAACCGTTTTATCATTTTGCTGCACTGACATATTTATCATTAGATAATGACCTTCTTTGTCTCTTCTAACAGTTTTTGTCTTGAAATCTGTATTGTCTCATATAACTACTCTTTTGGTTTTTATAAGTACGAAATATCTTTTCCATTAATTTACCTTCAGCCTGTGTATGTCTTTATAGGTGAAGTATGTTTCTTGTAGACAATAAATAGATCTTTTAAAAAATCTGTTCAAACACTCTATGTCTTTTTATTGAAAAGTTTAGTCCATTTACATTCAACGTTATTACTGGAAAATAGGGATTTACTCCCGCCATTTTGATATTTGTTTTCTGATTGTTTTATGTTTTTCGTTATTTACTACACAAACTCTTTCAAAAAAATAGAAAAAGAGAAAATATTTCTCAAGTCATTTTATAAAGTATGCATAACAAATCTAGACAAAGAAATTATAAGCCAATATGTATTATATACATATGTAAAATTATAATTCTAAAATATTGGCAAATAAATTATGGCATTATTAAAAGTACTCATACATAATAATCAATTTGGGTTTATTCCAAGAATAAAAGGTTGAATCAGTATTTGAAATTCAGTCAACTCATTTTATTGTGCAGCATAGTAAAGAAGAAAATACATCTGATCTTTGAAACATATTCAGAAAACATATTAAAAATTCAATTCCCAGTTGTAATTTTAAGAAATCTATTAATTAAGGGAGCTTTACCTGATAAGAAGCACTTACCAAAATCCTAAAGCCAACATTATACCTACTGAAAAATATCTATTAGTTTCTGGCTAAAATAAAAAACACAATTGGGATAGTCACTCTTAATAATCTTATCTAACATTGTACTGAAATTTGGAGTAAACTCAGCAGAACAAAAAGAATGTATAAAATGCATATATATTTAAAAAATAAGCTGTCTATATTTGCAGACAATATAATAGTGAATGGAGAAAATCTGAAAAAATCTATTAAAAAGCTATTAAAGTAAATATGTGAGTTAAGCAAGGGCATGGGATGCACATTCAATATAAGATAATCAAATGGGGTTATTTTATTTTATTTTATTTTATTTTATTTTATTTTATTTTTGAGACAGAGTCTCTCTTTGTCACCCAGCCTGGATGCAGTGGTGTGAACTCGGCTCAATACAACCTCTGCCTCCCAGGTCCAAGCTATTCTCCAGCCTCAGCCTCCTGAGGAGCTGGGATTACAGGCATCCCCCAACCACACCTAGCTAATTTTTGTATTTTTAGTAGAGACAGAGTTTCACCATGTTGGCCAGGCAGGTCTCAAACTCCTGACCTCAGGTGGTCCACTAGCCTTGGACTCCCCAAGTGATGGGATTACAGGCGTGAGCCACCATACCCAGACTATTGAGTTTCTTATTAGTGTCATTAACAATTGGATATTTTAAAAATATTACTTTCATCATATTACTAAGGAAACACTTTTAGTCTATCAAAATGCATGCAAAATTTGCTGAAAACTACAAAACATTAATGAGAACATCAAATAAGATCTAAATAATAGGGAGACATAGTAGGCTAATGAATTTTCAGATTTAATTTGATCTGTAGATTCAAAGCAATCTCAACAACAATTCTAAAGTTTGTAAACTAGATTAGCCAATGCAAGTTGGAAAAAAAAAGAACAAAGTTGGAGAACTCTGGCTATCTGGTTTTAAAACTTACTATAAAGATACAGTTGTTGTAATAGTGGACAAAGAATAGACACATCGACTAATGGAACAAAACAGAGTCTAGAAATACAGCCAACAACAACTAATTGTTGACAAAGGTGGAAAATCAATTCATTTAAATTTTTTGTTGTTTTCTTTATTTTTAAATTTGTAGTTCTGGGTACTTGTGCAGGATGTGCATGTTTGTTACATACGTAAACGTGTGCCATGGTGGTTTGCCGCACCTATCAACTCAGTACCTAAGTATTAAGCTCAAGATGCATTAGCTACTTCTCCTAATGCTCCCCTCCCCCTTCTATACCACCTGATAGGCCCCAGTGTTTGTTGTTTACCCCCTGAGTCCATGTGTTCACATTGTTTAGCTTCCACTTATAAGTGAGAACACACTATATTTGGTTTTCTGTTCCTGCATTAGTTTGCTAAGGATAATGGCCTCCAGATCCATCAGCATCCCTGCAAAGGACATGATCTCATTCTTTTTTTATGGATGCATAGTATTCCCTGATGTATATGTACCACATTTTATTTATTATCTAGTCTATCATTGATAGGCATTTGGATTAATTCCATGTCCTTAGTATTGTGAATAGTGCTGCAATGAACATACACATGCATGTATCTTTGTAATAGAATAATTTATATTCCTTTGGGTATATACCCAGTAATGGGATGCTGGGTCAAATGGTATTTTTTATCTAGAAGTATCTTAATTTTACTCTAATACTTGAATGTGAGTTAGATGGATATTTAACTTTAGATGGCATTTTATTTTGTATAAATACCTTGGCTTTCTTTGTTGGTTTTGTGAATTCTGATGTCAATCTTGTAGGTCCTTTGTAATAATTTTCTCTTGGTAAAATTTTAAATATTCACTTTATATTTGATATTATATTGGTGTTTAATTACAGTATGACTTAAGTATCAATTACTTTATATTTGTCTTGACAGATCCATTATATTTCCTGAATTTGGAATTTTATGTGTTTTTAACTCTGAAAGATCCTTATATTCTCTAATATATTTTGTAATATTGCCAACTCTCTCTCTCTCACATTCATTCTTAATTATTTTCAGTCATCTTTTAAAACATACTTTAGTCATTCTTATTCTATATTTCATAACTTTATTGTTATTAATTATTTTTCTCCCGTGGTCTCTCTCCACAGGATCCTGAAAACTGCACTTTTAATGCTATATATTGAGTTGGTGCAAAAGTAATGGCGGCTTTTGCTATTACTCTTAAATGGCAAAAACCGCATTACTTTTGCACCAACATACTATATCTGTTTATTTGTCTATCTACAGTCTTAAGTACTTTAGTCTCACAAACTCTTTTCTCACTTAAAAATTACTAATAATCTCCAAAGCTTTTTTTTCATATAAATATCTATCAATATTGACTGTATTAGAAACTGGAAAAAAGGCTACTTATTAATTGACTCCAAATAATTAATTTTAAAATAAAAACTATTACTTGTTAATATAAATGGAAATATTTTTTAAATGCCTATAGTTTGCATGGGCATGGTGACTCATGTCTGCAATCCCAGCACTTTAAGAGGCAGAGGACGTTGGACAGCTTGAGCCCAGGAGTTCGAGACCAGCTAAACCCGGTCAAGACCATTATTTTGAACATAGTGAAACCCTGTCCCTACAAAAATACAAAAAAAATTAGCTGGATGTGGTGGCATGTGCCTGTAGTCCCAGCTACTCAGGAGGCTGAGGTGGGAAGATCCTTTGAGCCTAGGAGGTCAAGGCTGCAGTGCAGTGAGCTGAGATCAGGCCTGTCACAAAACAAAACAAAACAAAACAAAAAGCCCTGTATTTAATTAAGTGATCATATTTTATTAAAATAACTGTGTTTCCAAAATAGAAGGAATCCAGTGAGAAGAATGGTATTTTTGCAATATCTGCCATAATAGAAGACAGCTGTTTTTTGTATTTCTTATCAAAATTTTGCTACATGTCATTTTGGTTGGCGTGTATGAAGAAAACTGAAGCTCATATAGATATGTAATTGAAAAAAGAAGAATGGTTTTAGTAACATTTTCAGATAACTCTAAATATTCCTTTTTGCCACTACACTAAAATCTGACAAGTGGTGGGTAATATCTTAAAAGATGATTGTAATGTGAAATATGAAGCCTTATCAATGAACACTTTATACTCTGTTACATTAAATTCCTCAGTTTATCTTGCAATTTAATTGTACACTTTAGCTAAAAGCATGATTTTGCAACATTATAAGTTGATAATTTGGAAAATATTTGTTCATTGGAGTATGTAGATTTTCCAGGTTTTGACATGTCATAATACATATCAAACAATAAGTTTTGTTACTATTGCCACTGATTTCATTAGACAAATCTTTTAGAATTGGGAAACCATCAAGTTATGGTGGTGAATACAAGTTACACAAAATTTTAATTTTCACTCCATGATCCAATTTTGTTATTGGCAACAAATACTGTCAAATCTTTTTCTTGATATGACAGGCTTATGTTGTTCATTTTCAGGAAGTTATTTGGCAAGTACTGAAGTACGAATAACCATAGTTTGTCAGTTACTATTTCAACTAAAATGATGGGTTTCATGAATAACTGATTGGCTCAGCTAAAAATTCAAACGTCATACAAGTTATTTTCCTTGAAATAACCATGGTAGTTTAGGCAGCACAAGTGTTTTATACATACTCACCATGTAACTACAGAAAATACAAAAAAAAGATTATATATTTTCGTAACGGAGGAGATTGTAAATAATTAGTATTTTTTACTCTGTTCATGTCCTTTTTAAGTATGAACTGGACTTTTTATTTTATGTTTTATTTTGAACTGCATGTACATAGTAATAACAGTTTCAGTTACTAGTATATATTGTTGCCATTGCCTTGATTATTCAAAGATGTTGGTGATTTTACCCACTATTGTTTTTGCAAACATAAACACAGTAGAAAAGGTTATTAACTCTTTAGTATTAATATGAAACTAATTTTAACTTTTGGACTCCTTGAAACAAGTGTCTCAGAGTTCTCTGGGAGTGTACAGGATATTTTTCTAGAACTGAATTAGATTTATAGCAGATAGAAATCTACTAGTTTACAGCTTAACCCATTCAAAAGGTTTTACATATACATAATTTTCTTTAAAATTATCTTCTGTTTTTTTCAAATTTTCATTATTTCTTATTTTTTCTTTTTATAACATATTTGATATTCTGTGTTCCATAATTCTAATATCTGAATTATTTATGAGTCTTTATTCTCTGTTTTCTTGTGTGCCTGTTCTTGTTCATTGTGCCTTTTTCTTTATGCAGGTGCTTTTTCCATTTTATTAAGAGCTCCTGTTCATACGAATTTTTATATGTGGAGATTCTTTAAGGCATGTGTTCATGGTGCCCTCCATTAGAGAGGATCTGCATTAGCTTCTGCTGAGTAACTGACAACCATTATAAACCCAGATCAACCTTAGTTCTTTAATATAAATGTTCTCTATCGGAGCATTTTGAGGATGAAGGTATTATTTTGGTACTATGAGGTCAGGACATAAATCTTCATGGACTTTATTTCATGGTTACAAATACTCAAAGCAGATTATATTTTTCTCCCCACTCAGAGCCAGATTTCAGAAAGACAATTGCATGTTCTTTCTCTCTTTGCAAGCGATTTTTTCTGTGGTTCAACCTTCCATTGAGAACATAGTCTTTTTGGAGTCCAGGCTTTATGCCAATGTCTTGCTTGGGACTCATGTGTGGGGCTTGTACTCTAACCCTAACCCTAACCCTAATGCTAACCCTAAATCTAGTGCTAACCCTAACCCATCTGTTCCTGCTATTTAGGAAGCTCTTAAGCTAAAAGTCAAAGTCGGAAGCTGCTCTTAGGGTAGGAGCTAGTTCATCTCACTGAATCCATGCTTTTGTTTGGTTCATAGGCACTGTTTACTTTCTTCCCAGTTCAACAACACATAGAAAGTCATATTTTCTAAATTGCATCTAATATCGTTAGTTGTTTACAGTGGAGTTTTGTTCAGAATATTCCAATATATTCTCCATTCACTCTTTAATTCATTTTCATCTGGATTCTGCATCTAGTACTCCACATTCTAGAAAAACAGTTTAAAATTTGACCTGCATTTTTCTGGCTCTATTTTATTCATTCTCTTGGTAAAAATTTATACACTTGCACCTCCCTTCTTGTTAAATGTTTCCTACCTTTTGAATGCTGGTTTACTTCTTACTGAAATTACTGGTCCTTCTCAGACTTCTTTACTGGTTCTTTCTCCACCTAACTGTGTGAACCCATGGCTTCTACCCAGAATATCTCTTCTTTAAATACACATATGTGTATGTGTGCATATATAATATATGCTATATAATGAATATTATACATATTTACTTATACAAAATTTTAGAATTTCATATAGAATATATATATTTCCAAGACTTAAAATTCTACATTTTTAACTAGCCACGTCTTCTTTCTTTGCTGCAATTCACATATCTGATTGTTTATCTGATGCAAATACCCGCATATTTCCCAGAGAATTCAAATTTAATATGGCCTTCAAAATTGATTTATTCTGACTGGGCATGGTGGCTCATGCCTGTAATCCCAGAACTTTGGGAGGCTGAGGTGGGCGGATCTCAAGGTCAGGAGTTGGAGATCAGCCTGACCAACGTGATGAAACCCCATCTCCACTAAAAATGCAAAAAATAGCCATGCATGGTGGCAGGAGCCTCTAATCCCAACTATTCAGGAGACTGAGGCTGAAAATCTCTTGAACCTGGGAGGCAGTTGTTGTAGTGAGCCGAGATTGTGCCACCGAACTGCAGCCTGGGTGACAGAACAAGACTCTGTCTCAAAAAAAAATAATAATAATAATAATAATAATTGATTTATTCTATTCAAGTTTAAACAACATCTATTTTGTAGCATCTTCTACACATAATATTATACATGTAATTTTTAAAACATACTAATGAAAGAAATATGTATATACCTACAATCTAACAAAATTGCTAGAATATTACCAACATAATTTTATCTCTACTTTTGTAATTCTCTTCATCCTTACTTTTCAGTGCCTATCTAAAATATTTTTAATAACCATTTCCTTGTGTTTATATAGTTTTAAATATATGTATTTTTAAACAATATATATTTTGTTTATTTGGTACAAATAGTATTATAATTTGTATCTGTATATGTATGAGTTTTTTTAATTTAAAACTTACTTATTAATATTTTTTACTTTGTTGGTGTAATACTGGCTCATTTTTTCACTAACGTATATTGCACTGTGTGAATACACCATAATTTGTTTGTATACTATCTTGACACTGGATTATCTAGGTTGTTTCTAACATTTTTGCTATTGGAAACAATACTGTAAGATATCCTAGGATCAGCCATGATTATATTTTGTGCTTGGTAATTGAATGAATCTCCTGAGAATTTGCCAGTGTCTGGTGCTGTCCAGTAGTTTCTTTTGTTTCTTTAAATGCGTGAGTGTTTCTATAGAATATATATACCTATAATTGAAAGGAGATTGTAGGGAATATATGTCTTTTAGTTTATAAGATAATACTAAGTTAGTGTTCATATCGGTTTTCTAAATTTACATTCCAAAATTCATGTAGGTTCTGGTTAATTCACATGCTTGCAAACACTTGGTATGATCAAAACCTCTATTTTGCCAACCTGGGGATGTAAGAAAGTATCTTGAAAAACCAATCAAAAAAGTAACTCCATTTACAATAGGTGCAAATAAAATTAAATACCTAGGAATTAACTAACCAAAGAAGGGAAAGATCTCTACAATGAACACTAAAATACACTGAGGAAAGAAACTGAAAAGGACACAAAAAATGAAAAGATACTCTGTGTTCATGGATTGGAAGAGACAATATTGATTAAAATATCAATTTTATCCAAACCAATCTTCACATTCAATGAAATCCCCATGAAAATGCCAACAACATTCTTCACAGATATAGAAAAAAATCTTAAAGATGATATAGAACCATAAAAGACACAGAATAGACAAAGCTATCCTGAGCAAAAAGAACAAAACTGGAGGAATCACATTACAATACTTCACATTACACTACAAAAATAATAACCAAAATAGCATGGCACTGGCATTGAAACAGACATACAGACCAAAGAAACAGAACAGGAAACCTAGAAACAAATCCACACATGTATACTTAACACATTTTCAACACAGGTGCCAAGAACATACATTGGGATAAAGAGCATCTTTGGTAAATGGTACTGGGAAAACTGGATATCCATATGCAGAAAAATGAAACTAGATCCCAGTCTCTCATCATACACAAAAATCAAATCAAACTGGATTACTTAAGTCTAAGACCTCAAAGTATGAAATGTCTACAAGAAAACATTGAGGGACAGTCTTCAGGATGTTGGTCTGGGCAAAAATTTCTTGAGTAATGTCCCATAAGCACAGACAACCAAAGAATAAATGAACAAATGGGGTCACATTGTTAAAAAACTTCTGCATGCCAAGGGAAAGTCAACAAAGTGAGGAGACAACCCCAGAAATAGGAGAAAATGTTTGCCAACTACCCATCTGAGAAGGGATTAATAACCAGAATATATAAGGAGTTCAAAAAATAGAATGATCTGATTTAAAAATGGGTAAAAGAATAAAAGACTTGAATAGACTCTTTTCAAAAGAAAACATACAAAAGGGGAAAAAAAGCATATAAAAGGTGTTCAACATCATTGATTATCAAAGAAATGCAAATCAAAACTGCAATAAGCTATCTTCTAACTCCGTTTAAGATGGCTTATATCCAAAAGACAGATGATAACAAATGCTGGTGAGGATGTAGGAAACAGGGAACCCTCGTACAACCACTATAAATCAATATATCAAATAGATATCTGCACTCCTATGTTTGTTGCAATGCTGTTCACAATAGCCAAGATTTGGATGTAACCTAAGTGTCCATTAATAGATGAATGGATAAGGAAAATGTGCTACTTATACACAATGGAGTACTATTCAGCCATTAAAAAAGAATGAGATCACGTCACTTGCAATAACATGGATAGAACTGGGGGTCATTATGTTAAGTGAAATAATTCAGTCGCAGAGAGACAAATGATGCATGTTCTCATGCATTCGTTGGTTCCAACATCAAAACAGTTGAACTTATGGAGACAGAGAGTAGAAGGGTGTTAACGAAGGCTAGGAAGGGTAGTGGAAAGGCAGGGGGAAAGTGAGGGATGGTTAATGGGTTCAAAAAATTAGTTAGGAAGAATACATAAGACCTATTATTTGCTGGCAAAACAGGATGACTATAATCAATAATAATGTAATTGTACATCTTAAAATAACAAAAAGATTATAGCTGGATTATCTGTACCACAAAGGATAAATGCTTGAGGGGATGGATTCCCCATTTTCTATAATGTGATTATTATGCATTGAATGTCTGTTTCAAAATATCTCACATGCCCCATAAATATATCTACCTACTGTGTACCCACAAAAATTAAGATTAAAAAAGAGAAAATACCTACTGAAGTCTTCATTTTTATTTCTTTAATTATTAATATAGGGGATGGTTTATAATTTTATTCTTCTGAAAAGAAATCTGTGTTTTCCTGGTCAACAGAGTAAAAAGAAAAAAAAAAATGAATGTTTTGTTGTTGTTGTTTTTATTTATTTGATGCTGTTTGTCTTTGTAAAAGAAATGAATTCCAATGAGTATTTTATATATTCTGGGGATTGATTATTTGACATGATATGTTTTGTAAGTAATTTCTTTTTTTATGAGTTATAAACATTTGATTATAGTTCATTTTGTCTTTCATACAGCATGTTTTCATTTCCTTTCCAATTTAAAAGAGTATATTTAATATTCAATCTGAACACAATGTGATAACCATAAAGCCTTTTTGTGAGAAAGATAACAAGAAGTTAATCTATAATAAAGATCAACAGGTAAGAAGGAAGGGGTCTTCCCTAGTGACCTTTAGTAATATATAAC
>NW_016816000.1:806304-816879 GCF_001698545.2 Rhinopithecus bieti
TNANGAAACTTAGTTTGGCTGGATATGAAATTCTGGTTTGAAAATTCTTTTCTTTAAGAACGTTGAATATTGGCCCCCACTCTCTTCTGGCTTGTAGAGTTTCTGCCGAGAGATCTGCTGTTAGTCTGATGGGCTTCCCTTTGTGGGTAACCCGACCTTTCTCTCTGGCTGCCCTTAACATTTTTTCCTTCATTTCAACTTTGGTGAATCTGACAATTATGTGTCTTGGAGTTGCTCTTCTCAAGGAGTATCATTGTGGCATTCTCTGTATTTCCTGAATTTGAATGTTGGCCTACCTTGCTAGGTTGGGGAAGTTCTCCTGGATAATAATCTGAAGAGTGTTTTCCAACTTGGTTCCATTCTCCCCGTCACTTTCAGGCACACCAACCAAGCATAGATTTGGTCTTTTCAGATAATCCCATATTTCTTGGAGGATTTTTTCATTTCTTTTTACTCTTTTTTCTCTAAACTTCTCTTCTCGCTTCATTTCATTCATTTGATCTTCAGTCACTGATACTCTTTCTTCCAGTTGATTGAGTCAGTTACTGAAGCTTTTGCATTTGTCACGTAGTTCTCTTGTCATGGTTTTCATCTCTGTCAGTTCGTTTATAGACTTCTCTGCATTGCTTGTTCTAGTTATCCATTCTTCCATTCTTTCTTCAAGATTTTTACTTTCTTTGCACTGGGTACGTAGTTCCTCCTTTAGCTCTGAGAAGTTTAATGACTGAAGCCTTCTTCTCTTAACTCATCAAAGTTATTCTCTGTCCAGCTTTGTTCTGTTGCTGGCAATGAGCTGTGTTCCTTTGGAGGGGGAGATGCGCTCTGATTTTTTTAATTTCCAGCTTTTTTGCACTGCTTTTTCCCTATCTTTGTGGTTTTATCTGCCTTTGGTCTTTGATGATGGTGACATACGGGTTTTGGTGTATGTGTCCTTTCCATTTGTTAGTTTCCTTCTAACGGTCAGGACCCTCAGCTGCAGGTCAGTTGGAGTTTGCTTGAGGTCCACTCCATACACTGTTTGCCTGAGTATTAGCAGTGGAGGCTGCACAAGATAGAATATTGCTGAGCAGCAAGTGATGCTGTCTGATTCTTGCTCTGGAAGCTTCTCAGAGATGTACCCAGCTGTGTGAGGTGTGATGTGTCAGTGTGCACCTAGTGGGGGTTGTCTCACAGTTAGGCTACTCAGGGGTCAGGGACCCACTTGAGCAGCCAGTCTGTCTGTTCTCAGATCTCAACCTCCGTGCTGGGAGAACCACTGCTCTCTTCAAAGCTGTCAGACAGGGACATTTACATCTGCAGAGGTTTCTGCTGCTTTTTGTTTAGCTATGCCCTGCCCCAGAGGTGAAATCTACAGAGGCAAGCAGGCCTTCTTGAGCTGAGGCGGGCTCCACCCAGTTCGAGCTTCCTGGCAGCTTTGTTTACCTACTTAAGCCTCAGCAATGGTAGGCACCCCTCCTCCAGCCATGCTGCCACCTTGCAGTTAGATCTCTGACTGCTGTGCTAGCAATGAGGAAGGCTCTGTGGGCGTGGGACCCTCCAGCCCAGTTATGGGATATAATCTCCTGGTGTGCCGTTTGCTAAGACCCTTGGCACAGTATTAGGGTGGGAGTTACCTGATTTTCCAGGTGTTGTGTGTCTCAGTTTCCCTTGGCTTGGAAAAGGAATTCCCTTCCCCCTTGCATTTCCCAGGCGAGGCGATGCCTCATCCTGCTTCAGCTCTTGCTGGTTGGCCTGCACTCACTGACCAGCACCGACTGTGTGACACGCCCCAGTGAGATGAACCCAGTACCTCAGTTGAAAATGCAGAAATCACCCATCTTCTGTGTTGCTCACGCTGGGAGCTGGAGGCTGGAGCTGTTCCTATTCATCTATTTTGGGTGCACCCTCCTTTGTAAGTAATTTCTAATGTACCTTTTCACTTACATCTTTTAGGTCTTTGTTGTTGTTTATGTGTATGTATGTGTGTATATATGTATATAAACATATTCATCCATATTGGTAAATATGTTAGTAATTGTACATTCTGTTAGATTGTTTTAATTGATTTATTTTTAAATTTGTTTCCCTCATTAGAGCTAAACTCATGGAATCATGCACAATGCTTATTTGTCCAATACAGTATCCCCAGTTAATGACAGTGTTTGAAACAATCAATAAGTACCTGTTGATTGAATGGAATGACAGTCCTACCATCTGTAGAGACCTATTATTGGCTTAGTCAGTCAGTCAATAAAATTTTTGTCTGTGTGTAGAATGTCAAACCAGGTGTGTGAGAAAAATAAAATACATATACAATACATGGTTCTCTATGTCATAGGCCACAAATTCTTTTAAAAAAATTTATTTTACAATTGGGTCCATAATCCCTTTATGTAGTATACTTGGAACAGGCTGTTCTAAGTGTTATTTTTAATAGCTACAGCTGTTTTTAAACCTTTTCAACATTTGTTTTGTTGTGTGGTATTTTTTCATGTAAACCAACTTTAATATAGCTTGTATCTCCAGGAAGTTATTTGAAACACCTGAATTTAACTGCACATTAGTAAAATAGGCCATATGTTCTGATTGCACAAAACATATACATTGAAGATTTTCAAAAACACTATTAGTAGAAAACAAAACGTTAAATTTACTACTTTTATTTATAATAATTAAGATGTGGAAACGTATCAGTACAGTGAAACAGAAAAGTAATTTTGAACATTTAAACATGAGAAAGCATCTTTCTTTACTGGATTTTTTAAAAGAACATATCAATATCTTTATACATAGCTCAATAGAGTTTTATTTGAATAACTAGAGAGACCTGGGAATAATGCCAACACTATGAGGTAGAAAGTCAAAAAGCATAGAACAGATGGAGAATTTTCATTTACAGAACTTTTCATTTGCCTGGGAGACCAAGGCTCAACAAATGTTGCCCAAAGCAGCAAAAATGGCGTATCTGACATTCTACCCACCCGAATTATCTACTCACTAGAACTCAACTGTGGATTATCACAAGTCATAATAATAACTACCAAACTTAATTTTACAGACATATTTTAAGAATATTCTAAAAAGTTAGACAAGTGAATTTATTTTATCATTACATATGCACTGAACTTACAGTAATTTTATTAATCACAATGCTGCATTTTGCCAGATGAACTTTCCAAAATCCTACAATATGAATACACCATACACTAAATTTAAGTTAATATCCATAATTGTATGTTGGTATCTTTTCACAGATCTCCACTTAGAGTTTTGGTAAACTTACATATTTAAGAGAAGACTAGTTTATCTTCTTGAATATAGCATTAGTTTATTTGATTTAGAAAAGTTATTTAAAAGAGGAAAGAAAAAAGAGGATGAATATACTTAAAACAGAATAACTGAAAACACTTATTTTTCAGTAAACATAGCATTTGTTATAAGTTTTTCCTAATTTTTAAGGGATGATGGCAAAATTTATCACTAGAGCTAAGGCAGCCTCAGAGCAAGAGTGTTGATGACACAATGGTGTGTATATATATGATATATTCCTAAAGCATTAAAATTATGTATAGTATAAAATAATATGCATAACATATAAAGATATGCACATATGTGTTTATACATACATGTTTATATATGAAACTATAAATATAACATATATTTATATGTGGGTATATAAATTCAGAAATGCGTATCTGTGTGTGTGTGTGTGTGTGTGTGTGTGTGTGTATATATATATTTCTTCCTCTACTTCTCTTAATTTTTTTCCTTTCTCTAACTGGTTTCATTGTTTCCTTTTCCTCTATTTTTTGTCCCTCACTTTCTTGCCTTTTTTCCTTCTTTTTCCCTCTGCAAAATAGAAAGGAACAAAATAATAATTCTGAAATAAAATGCTAAGATTGTAATTCCTTCAGTAGCCTGTTCTGTGAGGTTACAGTCACAAGTATTTTCCCTAAACTAGCACTTTCTAGGATTATCAATGTTAAACCAGGCAACCATCAATTCTCTTTCAGGCTTAGACCTACCAAACAGTAGGTACTTTGAATCCATGCCTTTAAAAAAAAAAAAAAAAAAAAAAAAAAAAAAAAACTCCTTGCTCTTTACTACTGCATTTTGATTGACACTAAAAGAACAATACAGATTTTTGATATATTCTGGAGTGTAATTGGCAGTTTTGGGAAATCAGTTGCATGTGGCAGAAGCAAGAATGAGAGTAGCTAAAGAAAATGCCTGGAATAATCAAAGGTCCTGGAATAGTCAGAGGAAATTCTAATACATGAATATATTGATGGAGGTTTGGTCAGGAAACAGAAATCACATTAGGTATTCTAACTGATGAAATTTAATATTGGTAGTGAGTTACGCTGGTTTTAGAGGCTGGAAGAATTACAGGATATTCTAGGAATATAATTGAAGGAAGCGCTACTACCCCTAGATCTGAGGGAAATAAATGGAAGAAGTTTCTGCTATCAGAACCTAGAAGCTCAGAGAAGGGGTTCTGTGGTCTGGGGCTCATATCCCTGAGTGAGAATGCTGGCTGCCACTGGTTTTGTGGGTGCAAGAGAAGCAGGATGCTGGAATCAGCTGCTGCTAGGATGATGCTAACAGGAATGGCAAACAGATTGTTAAGAAATCATGTGTTGCCACTCACAGATATAACAAGGAAACCGGCCCATTAGTAAAGGAGGAATGCAATTTGCAGATTTTTCAGAGAGGCTCTTTGGGAAGAAAAAAAAAAAAAAAAAGGCGAGCCTTTTTTACAGAAAAAGGTATATAACTATCACAATTCTACAGAGACTAGAGGCGTTGTTCCTGATGGGGTAGATGATACATTTAGAACTGAGGCAGTTCAATTTAGGACATTTGCAATGCGTGCAGATAGAATGCAGGCAGTCGATATTTGTATGTTTCTAGCATAGAGGAAATACTTTTATTGAAGATCCATATTTCACTTATTCATTCATTTAATAGCCCACTGATATATAGCTAATAGTAGACCCAAAGACTGTTAAAAGTATGTAGATAGATTAAGAAATTGAGGGAAAAAAGTGAAGGGTATAAATCCTGTGATATCCATTTGTGAAGGCAATCTAAAGAAGCTCAAGATACTTAGAGCTTACCAGATGTTTGACTGTGTCTGCTTACCCTCTTTCTACCTGAATTTCCTTTTTTTGTAAAATTAGGATAATAATATTTGCTTCATAGTCCTTTTATGAGGATTAAGAGAATCAATTGGAGATACTTGGAATAATGCCAAGCACATTACAAGTGTCCCAATCAGTATTAGTTTTTATTGTAGTTGTAGCAATACCTTTAAAAAAAAATTGGAAAGAAGATATTTACATTGAATCTCTACAACACAGATTATTTTGGTTACTTTTTCCTCCATGTGTGGCTGCTCAGGTTGCGCACCACACAACTCCACAAATGCCATTTGCATCATGGTACACTGCAATGAGGCAGCGGAGGTAATTCACCACTCGATAAAGTATAAAGCTTATTTTCTACTTAAATGAATACTCAATGTTATTCAAGATTCCTGGAATTATGCCAGTTGCTATCTGATTTATAGTGAGAGAATCAATGGTAGGACCAACAATAAAGAGGAATGAGATCAAAAGCATTCACATATATAAACTTTGAAGTTAATTTAGAGAGTTTCAATAAAATGCAGTAAGGCATGATTAGAGTGCTAATTCAGCTTTTGCAATAAAGTGTCTCCTTGTTATGTGGCAACACGAATAAAAAATGCTTTTAAAAAAATGTATAATACAAGGTTATGTAGTTACTGACAACTCAGTAAGTAAACAGTACCCAAGTTTGAAAAACTCATAGTTCAAAAATACAAGGTGGGATTAGTGGGTTGATAGTGAGTTTTTAATACACTGGGTAGGAATTTAGATATTTTATAATCCAGTCTATTTTATACTCTACCATCTTACAAAATAAATAGCTAGATATATTTTTATAGCAAAATTTAGGTTTTAACATATTGTCATAATTATAAGTTATACTTCCATTACTCAATTATTGTGACTTTTATAGCTTATATAGAGAGACATGTAAAAAATCTAAAAGGAAATAGCCATCATTGATATATTTTGCGCATAAGAGAATTCTGAAAGCTTCAACTTATTAACTTGTTCATTTATGGAGTATAATCCATTCAAAAATATCTTTTTTAGATTTTCTCATTTCAAATTCATCTTTAGTCACTTAATATAAATTTATTTTATTCCAGCTTATTTGAGGTGAGGTATATTTGAATTTTTAGTATGATTCAACTTGTCTAGAAATGTATGAATATGTATGATATGATATGCAGGAGACATAGGGTATGGTTGCAAGATATGTCCCAACTAATTTTACCTGTGAATAGTTCACTTTTATTCTAACAAAATATAAAAACTAAGGGCAAATTTGGAATCATATGATTAAAAATAATGACTACATTCTTGTCATTATTTATCTTAAATGAGATAATTTTATAAACACCCTAGTTAAGCAGTAAGAAATCAAAATGACAGAGTATACAATCTTCAAAAAGAGGACAGCAAGGTCAATGTGCAACCCCTCTTTTTTTCCTCCTCTGGAGAGTGAGCCAGCAATTTCACTTCTTGAGGCCTCATCCTCGGTGAAGACATTCTTTTAAAAATGCATTAAAATGTGAAACTGTTCAATCATAGTATAAATGTCTTGATAAATTTCTGTTATGCAGAGTCTAGAGATAAGGTTAATTTGCCAATAGTACAATTGGGAGCACAGACAAGTGTTTAGCATTGTTTTACTTCACTTACCACATTATATATCTACATAAAATATCTAATATCAAGTAAGTATTCAGCATTATATGCTATTTTTATTCTACCTTTATTCAATGTACATTAAACTTTGAATGCTATATTTTACAAACACTGGATATGGTTTTCAACTGGAAGATTTCTATATATGTTTCTGAGTATATGTTTTACAAGTTACCATTAAATTCTTTTTTTAACTTTCCTAATGCTTATCTCATTTCCCTATCATAATTTTATATAGAGATTAAATGATCAATAAATTAACTTGATAAATCTTGTAAAAAGAAGAACAAAGATAATGAGGGGAATGTCTGTATTTACAGTAATCTCAAAGAATATAATTATAATATAAAATATTAGATATATGTTCCTATTTGTCTACTTTAGATGCCCAGAAAATTACTGTCTAGCTTGCATTGTAGGTCAAATATGCAGAATAATAGATTCAGAGCCAAATGAATGTGAAAAGGAGGATTAGAGAAGACTATATTTTGAAATGATTTTTCCTTTAATGTAATATGAAAATTGCACACAATATATGTTATACAACTTTTTCTTTACAAACATCAATCTCAATATACTACATCTTTTTTTTGCAATTAGAAAAAACTGTGACTTGTTTCTTTCCATATTTTTATAGTTAAAGCAGCATTATTGTATTTCATCAAAACCAGTTCCAATGTCCTTTGAGAATAGAGTCTATAAATGCAAGAAACAAAGCTAAATACAATTACTCATAATTGATATTGGAAGGAAAAAAGGAAAGGCTGGCTTTGATTCAACTTGACTCACATGATGAGATTAAACAATAACACATTTGAAGGTATAAATGAAACTTGGTGAAATTCTTATTGCTGAATGTCAACTTGATTGGTATAATCGTTATCTATGTATAAATACAGAGTTTCAGAGAGCTACAAGACTTGGCTTAGTGATCTGAGAATCCAAATTAGATTGCCTAGACTGCCTGGAGCCACAGGTTTAAATCCTGTCAACCAACCCCTTCCCTTTTTCTGAAGCAGATAAACTAGGTCCAAAAAGCCAGCTCTTTGTGTGAAGTAGGGATCTTTCTGTGACACCTTCAAATCACAGCCTGGCTATATTTTAGATGTTTAAGATTATTTTGTCTGTTTGTGAAATAGTACAACTTTGTATTTGCAACAATTCTGGGACTTAGCACAAAACACCAGGTGGGTCTATAACCACCTGATCTCAATAGGGTATTTAAAATTCTTAAATATTTTTATTTGTTTCACTGACACTGGAATTTTTTAGAGGAGATAAAGATAAAAGGAATAATTTTGTACAAACTCCAGGAAGATGACCTTTGATAATAAGATATTTATAAACTACTTTGATCATCCAGTTAACAGTTGAAAGGGAAAAATAAAGCATCAATTGGGAATATACAGTGGAACTCCTAGGTCAGAAAGCAAATGAGATTCAATGAAATACCAAAGCTATGGTACTCAGGGGAGCTTTAATCACTCAGACATCTGTGAGGCAGCTAATGCAACCAGGCACGCACACCTCATTAAAGGTAGTCCTCAGTTATTCAGATGACAGCATAATGGTCCTGAATAGTAAGAAGAATTTAACCAGTGGGCTAAAACGTCTTGATTTACTTTTTTCAAAAATAAAAAAATCTGAGGGTGAAAACAAATAACAAACTTTGCTTTTCTTCAGAAGACGAGTAAGAATATTGTTCAAGTAAAATAGCATACTTTATTTCAAGAAGGTAAAGTGTTCAATAACTTTATTAAAAAGGTAAGTTAAGTTATGAAGATGAATAATAAAGAATGGTTAAACAATCTATAGGTCTAAAGGTTAGACAATCTATACACTTCCCATGTGACTTGATGAAAAGAAACTAAAATTCCCCTGATGAGTTACAAATAAAATGACAAAATAGATAGGTAGATAAATAAGATTATTTTCTGGTCAAAAAAGATGTATTATAAATCATTTTTTCTATATAATCTTAATTAACTAGCAGTGTTTTCTTTAAAAAAAGTTATTAAATAAGGAAGGTATTTTAAACAAGTCCCAGAGGATTTAGAAGCTTCTAAATTGTGTCTTATGTACTGAGTTTACTGAAAGCATTGATAAACCATGAGGTTAATACACCTGCTTTGGAATAACTTACATCCCAATTAATCATCATCGCAATGAACAAAATCTGCTGAAAATATTACCCTTTTGTGGACAATGTGTCATATTTAATTCATGATCAGAAACAATGTTTTCACAGCTCTCTTGATGAGAGCCCTTACAGAATTCTTTGACTAAGTACAAGACACTTTCAGGAAGCACAATTTTTCTCTCTAATCCTCTCTCAGCTGTAGATGAGAAAAGAACAGAAAGACAAGGGCACAATTCAGGAGAATATCCGCAAGAAAGGAGCAAGAAAACCTTTTCTTCAGGCCTCATATGCCCACTTTATGCCAAACTATTCGAGAAATAACATGTTTATTTTAGAAACCAAGGACTGTTTATGATAGACAAATATTCCTTTTCTCTCCAGGAAAAGATTTAAAATACATAGCAGCAACAGCTGCTCTCTCTGAATTCCAAAAGGTAGCTAGGAATTCAGGCTATAATTACATATAATGGACATTAATTTGCCTGTCTAGATTTTTCAGTTTGCAATACCTTAGGAATTTGCAGGTGTCACAACTTTGCTATATTCAGCCACTGAAAGCTGTACTAACTGTCAAGACTACTGACTTCTCATATAAAAGAGTTCCAATAGGCCCCTGAGGTATATCACTAAAAAGCTGGCAAGTACTTACGAGGTAACCACCAGATTGTTAAGACAATGAAGAATGTCACAGCAATTGCAAAGGCAATTCTCTAAACTATAGATTCCAACAGCAGTGCTCAAATGAATTCTAGTTTTTAATAAAGACATTGGGAAGTCATCGGTTCGACCCTTAATGTCCTAAAAAAATAATTTGGTTACTATTTGGAGAGCTGTCTGGCAATTAGTCTTTTACACAATTTACTACCCCATTAAATTGTAAGAACTCAAGGGCAAGGAGTTTTATACTGTGTTGACTATATTTATGAACTAAATATTAAAATACACAGATCTCATATGGGAATAAAATATTTTAATTTGACATGTCTTGGAAATTTGAGAATGTACAGTGATTGGGATTACACGTTTTTTAATTCCTCATGACTCCTAGAACCCTGTCTGTCTTCCATATAAATATTAGCTTAAAAATGTTATTGAATGACTGACTGAAGTCATCAAGATGATAATTAAAGCTGTAATTCATTTAATGTAAATTATAGTGTTTTTCCAAGGTCAGGACTATGATCCATGCACACAATTTAGAAGCTTTTTTTTTTTTTTTCTGGATTTCTGAATGTTAAATCAGGACCTGCTGGCATAAAATAGTTTATTCAACATTTTTGTGTCATTCTATGAAAATGAATTAAACTAAAAAGATAAAGATACAAATCTACATTTAACATAAGTTTCAACAAGTGCATAATCATGGAAGAAAATATTAAATTGTTCCAACCTCACTGAAATATCATAACAAAGAGCAAAATTATAAAATAGTATATTATCCTATAAGGATAGCTTAGATTAAAATCTACAATATGTTTGGGCAAAAGGATATGGATTTTTCAATTTTACATGAAATAAGCTATAGTTATCTTTAATATTTAGTTATATAAAATTGGAAAAAATAGTCATTGCTTGTTTAACAGTTTCTACTTTAACTTTTTTCTTGATTCTTTTTTTTTTTTTTTTTTTTTTTTTTTTTTTTTTTTTTTTTTT
>NW_016816000.1:817629-822172 GCF_001698545.2 Rhinopithecus bieti
CCACCCCCCGCCGCCACCCCTTCACTGTGCTGGTTAAAAAACTATTATTTTGCAGCTTCCTTCTGTACTTTGCTGTGTGAGGCTGAGTCTGGGACTCTGAGAAACACATTTTTCAATTACCAACTGGCTCCATGTTAGGGTTTACTAGAGGGAGATGGGAAATCTGGGAGAGTAAAGGGACTTCACTCCTCTTGTTTGCTTCCCGATCCCATCAGCATTGCTTCAGCAATAGTTCTTTACCCTGGTTCTGGGTCTTTAGTTTCACACTCCCAGAACTAGCCTCATTGAGTCCCCTTGGAAATACCAGCAACAACTGGCTGGCTTCCTGGCCACAGAGGTCTGTCTCGATTGCACAGGGGCTCTCATCTGAGCTCCTGAGGCACAAGCACCAGCTGAGCAGCGTTCTCTCAAGCATCCGGGCCCAGCACCACAGACAGGGCCTCTCCTTCAAGTTCTAGTCTCCGTCCAAATTCCACCATTTCCCTTTGTTTTCCCAGCCCTTGTAGTGGTAACTGCTTTCTTCATTTGCTATTTCTGTGATACTTCATTTGCTATTTCTCCATTTGCCTTTTTAGTTGTCTAATACCTGCAAACAATTTTATATTTAAATTTTCTCTATTAAGTTATCTAGCGTGTGTTTTCCTGGCCAGATTCTCACTCACATCCTCACTACTCATCATCACCCATCATTTAGTGATCTTTCTTAAGCATAAGGCAAAGTAAAAGGTGAAATCTAATGTAAAGTATACATCAATAGTTTTATGAATGTCACTTTTGAAAGTCGTTTTATTGAATGTCTGTGTTGATGTGTTATTTCAGTTTGACTACATCATACCTAATTGTGAATCAAGTAATTACAAAAATATAGAGCTGGAATACATGTTAAACATCGTCTGGCCCGGTGCTAATATGGAAAAGCATCTGGAAGTCATAGTGTACTTTGGGGATTTTCATAGCCATAACAACAGACCATGAAATACTGACATATTTAATTATCTCGTATGAACTGGAAACACTTTTACCAGCAGAAATATGACTCTATTATAACTCTGCAAAATGAATTATATCCTAAGGTACAAAAAAGGCAAGATGGTGGTATAGGATGATTTACCACTTCCAATTACTTCCATTAATACTACTTAAAAACTGATTCATATGTGCTGTAGTTTGCTGGTGTTTATTAACCGGTAAGTAGTAACAAAAGTCTAAGAACCATGACTGAGAAAAATTCCTATATCCAGGATGTCGAGAACCCATTCCAGACTTAAACCATTCCCACAGTTAGTTTCCTCCCTTTTCTTTATCCTTTTGACTTGCTGAAGGTATCTTTAAGATCTCATATATTTACATACCTGTTAAAATCCCACAAACTTTGAGTTCTTCAAGGGTAGAAGTGGAATTATTTTTTCACTCAGTATCTCTAGTGCCTAGAACATAACATTGAAAAATAGAAAAATATTAGCAATATTATCTGAATTAAAATATTTTCTGGATGTTAGGCCCCTTCAGAATAAGTCATTCACATTTTATTTTTACTCACGAGCCATTATCAGCATGTGTCGTTATGCCTAAGATAGATTCAAGTAAAATGTCTGCTTTCCCTTTTTGTTACAATAGAAGCAATATTAACCATGGGGAAAAGCCTGTCTATCTTAAGGCTTCTATCTTTTCCTCATATATAGACCGTTGATGCTGTCAGGTTTATTCCCCTTCTCCACAATGAGATATACAAGATCGAAGATTGTCCTTGATATGGTTACTTTCAAAACCATGAACCCAGGAACACTGTCAGTTTAAGCATTTTATCTGTTGCTACAGAATAAAAGAAAATTCACGGGCCGGGCTCGGTGGCTCAAGCCTGTAATCCCAGCACTTTGGGAGGCCGAGATGGGCAGATCACGAGGTCAGGAGATCGAGACCATCCTGGCTAATACGGTGAAACCCCGTCTCTACTAAAACTACAAAAAACTAGCCGGGCGAGGTGTCGGGCGTCTGTAGTCCCAGCTACTCGGGAGGCTGAGGCAGGAGAATGGCGTAAACCCGGGAGGCGGAGCTTGCAGTGAGCTGAGATCCGGCCACTGCGCTCCAGCCTGGGCGACAGAGCGAGACTCCGTCTCAAAAAAAAAAAAAAAAAAAGAAAGAAAAGAAAAGAAAAGAAAATTCACTTTACTCAGTTAAAGGAGTATCAGGATTCAGATATCAGAAAGAAGAGAAACAAGAATCACTAAGGCTATTTGCTTACAAGGCAAATGGGACTAACGATTCAACAGTGACTAGCAGTTAGCAACGGAAGGAGCTTTCCTTCTCTCTTCCTAATTCATGGATGGTTACACCCTTGCTTCTTTAAGGAGAAGTTCAGAGACATAGGTCCTTCCAACCTGGGAGCTGATGAACAGGGAAATGTTTTACTTGCCCTACCCAACCATGAGGCTCTGATGTGTTTGTTTAGTGATGAAATTCATTTTCTTTAAGCCACTTCTCTTCGCTTCTCTGTCTGGACTAAGCATATATCTTAAGTTTCAAATGCTGACATTCTTTGTGACTTAAAATACATATTCAGCAACTCATTATTATCCAGGGTACCAAAACATATTCCTATTATCATGAACTTTTTTTTTTTTTTTTTTTTTTGAGACGGAGTCTTGCTCTGTCGTCCGGGCTGGGGTGCAGTTTGGCCGGATCTCAGCTCACTGCAAGCTCCGCCTCCCGGGTTTACGCCATTCTCCTGCCTCAGCCTCCCGAGTAGCTGGGACAACAGGCGCCCGCCACCTCGCCCTGCTAGTTTTTTTCTTTTTCTTTTTTAGTAGAGACGGGGTTTCATCGTGTTAGCCAGGATGATCTCGATCTCCTGACCTCGTGATCCTCCCGTCTCGGCCTCCCAAAGTGCTGGGATTACAGGCTTGAGCCACCGCGCCCAGCCATCATGAACTTTTATTACTAAAAATAGCCTCTTCTTGAGTAAACATTAATGCATTAATGTTAACATTGCTCATTTACTTTTCTAAACTACCAATATATTTATAATACCTTTTAAAGAGCACATTGAATCATTTAGTAAAGTTGATACTGGATATGAGTTTGGTGTCTAGATATTAGTAGAGTAAGCCATCATGCTTAAAAGAGAGAAGCCAGCCAGATTTCTGAGTCTGAGGTAATATCTGAACTTCATATTTTTATAATGACATCAGCAGATATTGAAACATGAAAAGTGTATCCATATGAAGTAACTTTGCTGTGAACTCCTGTAAGTAGAAATTATATCTTATTCTCAGTGTTATTCTACCTCTTTCATAAGCCCCAAGCATAGTGACTTATAAACAGCAGTCCTCCATGAATAATAATACTTTAGTTTAAATAAAGTAAGGCATATTGCCATAATCTGAATGGGAGGAAAAAATTATCTCACCTAAAATCAGATGAAAGAAAGACTGAATATTTTCATTTAGGATGAGTATTTGTGTGTTTATAGTGGTGGAGAGCAATAATTTGAAAACCATGCTAAAATCATGCTTACTTCAACAAAATTAAATTTTTGTGCTTGCCAAACATAAGAAGGCCTGAAGAATAAATTGTTTATTTTATTCTTCCTTTTGTGGGGGGAATTTAAAGAGCCAAGCAATAGTATGCAAGGAAAACTGTCTCAAATCTCATTCAGCAACTCTGTGATCAATTCTGGTCATCTCTGATTGCAGTACAACATGAATGGAAAGGCTCCTCACGGGCTTGTCAAGGGTATTGTGGGTACACGTTTGCCACGTAGGATACCTTGTCATATAACAAGTTGTTCATCTTAGATGATACATATGCTAAATTAAATCAAGATGTTTCTTGCCAGCAAGCACAAAACACCACTTGACAGATTTCCAAATTCAGGTGCTTATAAAAACAAATCTGAGAAGCAACATTAATTCAAAACCCTACTGAGTTACATGCAGCAATTGCAAATTATGGAAATACTTTAAGCTTTATAGCCTTACAAAATGGAAAGTGATCGGGTCTTTGGGCGTGGGTTCTTAAGAGGATTTTCCAAATAGTTCTATACTGGAAAATAGAATCCATGTGCTCCTGTTTACCTGAATACGTTCCAAACAAAATCTCAATGTTTATATAAAAAATTCAAAATACAGTGATTTAATGTCTAGCCAACACAAATGACATCTGTGGTAAGACTGCCTGCTTGTATTCAACTTACACAAAATCATTAAAAATCAAATAGTGAATTAATCTCATAATTTCATAATATGCCAATAATCGAAAATTTCGATTGTTATTAAAAGACCTAGAAGTTATTGTGCTTAGAATCCAAAATTTAATTCCGAAAATGGCAAAAAAGGTAAAAATGGCCTGAGCGTTTTTTTAATTGAAAATAGAATGAAGATATTGAATATAAAGAAACTTGTGAATTAAAAAGTAGAAGAAGATGTAGTTTCTAAATCTGAGTCTTGCATTAAGTCAATTTAGTCCTAATGCAAAAATGGTGAATAAAACAAAGGTTTTTTTTTTTTTTTTTTTTTTTTTTTTTTTTTTTTTCCTTTTTTAAAAA
>NW_016816000.1:826314-830839 GCF_001698545.2 Rhinopithecus bieti
CAATTCCCATTTATTTTGGCTCTTGGGGCGATGTCATCTTTTCAATATGAAAAAAAGCAGCAAGTTCAACACAAAATAGAAATCTCAAATGTAGGAAAGAACAAAACCAAGTGTGTGCGGGGGGAAGCAACAGCAAAATGAAGAAATGAGATGTTGCAAAAAAAGATGGAGGGTTCCCCTCTCCTCTGGGGATTGACTCAAACACTGATGTGGCATACACCATTCCACAGTCAGGGATGCTTGTTCTTTTTTGGGGGTAAGAAAAGGTGGGGGATTCAGAGGACGTTTGTGGAGGCTTAGGGACCAAGGCTGGTCTCTTCCCCCCGCCCCCTTGATACCTTTCTCTGATCAGGGGAAAGGAGTTCGAATGAGGGAGGTAGAGTTGGAAAGGGAAGGATTCCACTTGACAAGAGTGGGCCAGACCCCTCCAAAGAGTAGAGCTTGGAGGGAGAATGAAAGTGGAGATAATACTGCTGACACCTCCCTTGAAGCTGAGATGGGAAATGGACATACTTGGAAATTAGTGACTTTAATAGCCTGGATTTCCCTCTCCAAAACTTTTTAGAACGGAAAATCCTATCCCCTTCCTTATATAGTGACTTCTACTCACTACCTTCTACCACTTTCTACTTTGGGCTTAGAATGGTGGCCGTTATCTACATGGGTTTTCAGCACCTGGTTGGTTCTAAATGGGATCTGGATGAGACCCAGCGTCTTGGAGATTTTAAGAGGGAAATATTAACTGGACAGATGGAAGGAATGGGCACCAGAAGGAAATACAGGGTCACCAGAATGGCAGAAACCTAGGTTTCCCAGAGTGGAAAGAGAGAGGAGACATTCAACAAACAAGTATTTATTGAGCGCCTACTATGTGCCAGGCACTGTTCTAGACCCCCCCAGAAGAAAAAACAAAAAACAAGATAGAGGCAGCAAACACAAATTCTGAGGGAGAGGAAAGGGACAGTTGAGTAAGATGGCTAAGGGAACTGAGAAACCTGAGGTGATGGGGGCTCTGCCTTAGGCCTCCTCTTCAGCCTCCTCACCCTGAAATGCTCCTCCTCTTCTGCCGTGGTATCCTGGTACTCCTGATGCTCAGAGACGAGGTAGCTCATGTTGCTCTCAGCCTCCGTGAACTCCATCTTGTCCATGCCCTCGCCTGTGTACCAGTGGAGGAAGGCTTTCTGACGGAAAATGGCAGTGAACTGCTCCAAGATGGGCTTGAAGAGCTCCTGGATGGCAGTGCTGTTGCCGATGAAGGTGACTGCCATCTTGAGGCTATGTGGTGGGATGTCACAGACAGCTGTCTTGACGTTGTTGGGGATCCATTCCACAAAGTAGCTGTTGTTCTTGTTCTGTACGTTAAGCATCTGCTCATTGACCTCCTTCACGGACGTCCGACCACGTAAGACAGCAGCCACGGTGAGGTATCGGCTGTGGCGGGGGTCACAGGCAGCCATCATGTTCTTGACATCGAACACCTGGGTGAGTTCCAGCACTGTGAAAGCTCAATACTGCTGGCTTCCACGGCTGGTGAGAGGGGCAAAGCCAGACATAAAGAAATGGAGGCATGGGAAGGGGACCATGTTGACTGCCAACTTGCTGAGGTCAGCATTGAGCTGGCCAGGGAAGTGGAGTCAGGTGGTGACACCGCTCATGGTGGCTGAGACGCGGTGGTTCAGATCCCTGTAGGTTGGTGTGGTCAGCTTCAGAGTGTGGAAGCAGATATCATAGAGGGCCTCGTTGTCAATGCAATTGGTCTCATCACTTTTCTCTACCAACTGATGGATGAAGAGGTGGCATTGTAGGGCTCAACCACGGTGTCAGACACTTTGGGTGAAGGCACCACACTGAAGGTGTTCATGGTATGATCAGGGTTCTCTTCTCAGATCTTGCTGATAAGGAGAGTGCCCATTCCAGAGCATGTGCCCCCGCCCAGTGAGCGGGTCAGCTGGAAGCCCTGCAGGCAGACACAGCTCTCTGTCTCCTTCCATACCACATCCAGGACAGAATCAACCAGCTCGGCTCCCTCTGTGCAGTGGCCTTTGGCCCAGTTGTTACCTGCCCCAGACTGACCAAATACAAAGCTGTCTGGTCTAAAGATCTGGCCAAAAGGACCTGAGCGAACGGAATCCGTGGTCCCAGGTTCTGGATCCACCAGGATGGCACGAAGAATATGTTTGCCACCTATGGCTTCATTGTAGTACACAGAGATACGGTCCAGCTGCAGGTTGCTCTCCCCATGGTAGGTGCCGGTGGGGTCGACGCCATGTTCATCACTGATCACCTCCCAGAACTTGGCACTGATCTGGTTGCCACACTGACCGGCCTGGATGTGCACGATTTCCCTCGTGGTTAAAATTTATTTATTTTTGCTTGCCTCAAGGTACCTACGGGGCAAGAAAATAAGTAATTTTTTCCTTGCAGGTCGCAGGCTGCAAGGTTGGAATGCACCCCAGAGGCTGGAACAGCGAGGGTTTTTTTTTGTTTGTTTGTTTTTTGTTTGTTTGTTTGTTTTGCTTAGGACTGCCTTGGCTATTCAGGCTCTATTAGGTTCTATATACCTTTTAAATAGTTTCTTTTAGTTTTGTGAAAATATCATTAGTCGTTTGATAAGAATAGCTTTGAATCTATACATTGCTTTGAGCAGTATGGCCGTTTTAATTATATTGACTCTTCCTATCCGTGAGCATGGAATGTTTTTCCATTTATATGTGTCATCTCTGATTTATTTGAGCAGTGTTTGGTAGTTCTTGTAGGGATCTTTTACCTCCCTGGTTAGCTGTATTTCTAGTTATTTTATTTTGGAGCCAGCAATTGTGAATGGGATTGGCTCCCAGCCTAACTGCTGTTGGTGTATATGATTGCTAGTGATATTTGCCCATTGGTTTTTGTATTCTGAGACTTTACTGAAGCTGCTTATTAGCTGAAAAAGCTTTATGACTGAAACTATGGGAATTTCTAAATAAATAATTATGTTATTTGCAAACTGGGATAGTTTGACTTCCTCTCTTCCTATTTGGAACCTTTATTTTTATTTTTATTTTTCTCTTGTCTAATTGCCTTGGCTAGGACCTCCAATACTATCTTGATAGGAATGGTGAGTGAGGGCATCCTTGTCTTATGATGGTTTTCAAGAGGAATGTTTCCAGCTTTTGCTCATTTAGTATGATGTTGGCTGTGTTTGTCATAAATGGCTCTTATTATTTTGAGGTATGTTTCTTCGATACCTAGGTTATTTAGAGTTTTTAACATGAAAGGGCGTTGCATTTTATTGAAAGTCTTTTTTACATCTAATGAAATAATCTTGTAGTTTTTGTCTTTAGTTCTGTTTATGTGATGAATCATATTTATTGATTTGCATATGTTGAACTAATCTTGCGTCTCAGGGATAAAGCCAACTTGATCATTGTGGATTATCTTTTTGATGTGCTGTTTGACTAGGTTGACCAGCATTTTGTTGAGTATTTTTGCATCAGTGTTCATCAAAGATATTGACCTGAAGTTTTCTTTCTTTGTTGTATCTCTACCAAATTTTTGGTATTAGAATGATGCTGGCCTTATAGAATGAGTTGGGGAGAAGTCCCTTCTTCTCAATTTTTTGGAATAGTTTCAGCAGTTATGGCACCAGTTCTTCTTTATACAACTGGTAATATTTACCTGTTAATCTGTCTGGTCCTGGACTTTTTTTTTGGTTGGTAGTCTATTTGTTACTGACT
This sequence comes from Rhinopithecus bieti, assembly GCF_001698545.2. Lineage (NCBI taxonomy): Eukaryota > Metazoa > Chordata > Mammalia > Primates > Cercopithecidae > Rhinopithecus > Rhinopithecus bieti. The sequence goes on from NW_016816000.1 coordinate 830,031, forward strand.
TAGTTTCAGAGCTTGTTATTGGTATATTCAGGGATTCAATTTCTTCCTGGTTCAGTCTTGGGAGGGTGTATGTGGTCAGAAATTTATCTATTTGTTCTAGATTTTCTAGTTTATCTGCATATAGGTGTTCATAATATTCTCTGATACTTCTTTGTATTTCTGTGGGGGTCAGTTGTATTATCACCCTTGGTGTTTGAGTGTGTTTATTTAGATCTTCTCTCTTCTTTACTAGTCTAGCTAGCAGTCTATTTATTTCATTACTCTTTAAGAAAAACACATCTTGGATTTATTGATCTTTTGAATTTTTTAATGTCTCAATATCCTTCAGTTAGGTTCTGGTTTTGGTTGTTTTATTGTCTTCTGCTAGCTTTGGGGTTGGTTTTCTATTGCTTCTCCAGTTCTTTTAGTTGTGAAGTTATGTTGTTAAACTGAGATCTTTCTAACTTTTTGATATGGGCATTTAGTGCTATAAATTTCCCTGTTAACATTGCCTTAACTGTGTCCCAGAAATTCTGGCACATTGTATCTTTGTTCTCATTAGTTTCAAAGAACATCTAGATATAAGCCTTAAATTTATTATTTACCTAAAAGTCATCCAGGAGCAGGTTATTCAATATCCATGTAATTGTATGGTTTTGAGTGAATTTGTTAGTCTTAATTTTAATTTGATTGTGTTGTGGTCTGAGAGACTGTTTGTTATAATTTCACTTCTTTTGCATTTGCTGAGGCGTGTTTTACTTCTGATTATGTGACTAATTTTAGAGTATGTGCCATGTGGCAATGAGAAGAAGGTATATTCTGTTTTTTTT
>NW_016816000.1:834199-835142 GCF_001698545.2 Rhinopithecus bieti
TACTGTTCAAGACTGTTTAAAAAAAAAAAAAAAAAGATTTAAAAAGAGACTGCAGGTGAAAGTCTCTTCTGTCATGACTATCTCAAAACAACTGCTCAATAAAGGTTTGAGAAAATGGTAAGGATCAATTTCCACTGTCTTAGTTTAGAAGCCCCTATAAATCAGAATGGCACTTTTCATTGCTTTTCTCCTCCACCCCCAGAACTCCGTAACACACATACACTGTTTCTAGAGTGAGGCTTATCATCACTTGAGATGACATATGACTTGACAACTAGTTTTTCAGTGAAAAATTAGTAAAGAGATTTGAGTTACCTCCAAGCTCTGGGTGAGTTATGTGAGAAGGGACTACCAAAAAACCGAATGTGATTTTATATTGTGTTAATAGAAGCCTGATGTCTGCATAAGACAACAACTATCAAAGGGAGCCTTCAAAGCTGCTTCAGACAGATACACATGGCAACAAGGAAGGGGGCTTGGCTTTGCATGGTCCCAAACTCAATTTAAACAGTTCGCTCAAAGTTGAATAAGATCAGAAGCACTGACTCATGTTTCCCAAACTCGGTGGCACTCAGTGCAAAGATCATAGCCAACTTATTAATGAACCCCAAGAGGTATGCATGACGGGGCCCCTGACATGAGCCATTTATCAAAGGTTCTCTCTCCTGAAGATGAGTCTGCTAAGAAGAGCAAATTACACCAGGAAGACTTCTAAGAGAATAAAGCATTGAGAAAATGGGGTTTGGAAACCCCTATGGGGAATTTTTTCAAAGCCAAGATATCTGGAAGAAATTATGTTCCCCAGTTTTAAGTTTTGTCTATATGGCCTAAGTCAAGAGATAAATTAAGTGGCCTCTCAAGTTGGACAGAATCAAAGTTATGATGATATATTACTTTTTCCTTGCTTCTCTCTCTCTGTTCTCCACAAAGAACCCTCTTTCCA
>NW_016816001.1:0-2864 GCF_001698545.2 Rhinopithecus bieti
AAAGACAGAATTTTGCTCTTGTTGCCCAAGCTGGAGTGGAGTGGCACGATCTTGGCTCCCCACAACCTCTGCCTCCTGGGTTCAAGCAATTCTCCTGCCTCAGCCTCCTGAGTAGCTGGGATTACAGGCATGCGCCACCACACCTGGCTAATTTTGTATTTTTTTTAGTAGAGACGGGGTTTCTCCATGTTGGTCAGGCTGGTCTCGAACTCCAGACCTAAGGTGATCTGCCCACCTCAGCCTCCCAGAGTGCTGGGATTACAGGCGTGAGCCACCTTGCCCAGCTGGAACCAAAGTATTCTTAAGTTAATTTTAGATTTACTGCAGATGGCATTTTTCTACACATCTTTATGTATTTTGTTTTTAACATTGATAAAGTTTGTTTTGGTTTGAGAATGAGGATGTAACTACTGGAATAAGAAAATGGAGCATAGGAACTCTTAATTTGACATGTTATATCATGTTAATAATGAACTATCTGTTGAGACTTTCGTTTTTTTAATTGAACTTATAACCAAATTCCACAAAACTCCCCAATTTGCTTACCCTTTGTTTCTTCTGCACTAATGCACACAATTCCCAGTGTGCTTTTGATTCCTCTTAATGATGGAACTTCTGGGAGAAAAAAAAATTTTTTTCTTAAGTTAAAACATTCATAAAAGCATAATGACCTCACATATGACCCACCCTCTACTCTTTTTATTTCTTCTCACAAGTAATTCTTATAGAACAGGATTTTAAATTTAAGATTTTAGGCTGGGTGCAGTGGCTCATGCCTGTAATCTCAGCACTTTGGGAGGCCGAGCGGGGTGGATCACGAGGTCAGGAGTTCGAGACCACCCTGGCTAACACGGTGAAACCCCGTCTCTACTCAAAATACAAAAAATTTGCGGGGCATGGTGGCAGGCACCTGTAGTCCCAGCTCCTCGGGAGGCTGAGGCAGGAGAATGGCATGAACCCGGAAGGTGGAGCTTTCAGTGAGCCAAGATCGTGCCACTGCACTCCAGCCTGGGCGACAGAGCGAGACTCTATCTCAAAAAAAAAAAAAAGATTAAAAAAACTGTGTTTTTAGGATGAAAAGATATTTGCATGTTAGATCTTCTAAGTCAGTATTCTTAAAACCATGATTCATGGCAAAACTTTCTAGTTTCCTTTATTTTTACTCTACCAGTCTGATTCTCATACTTAAATTTTTGTTGATGTTCACCTTTAAGGGATTTTAGTCAGTAATACATAGGTAAATAATAAATGAAAAGAAAGTTAATTATAAGGAGAGAATTTTATTATTTATAAAATTTATGTGAGCATTGTCCAATAATAACTATGAACCTGGATGGGGACCTGAAAGAGAATTTACTTGAGTTCTTTGGTTTAAACATCTTTATTTTTGTATATGTTCAACATCGGTATTAACTTTAAGCTGTATGTTAAGGTATTTCTGCTTTTCATCCTTCTCAATTTTTCAAAATTTGATGGCTTGATCTGATTTGTTGTAACATATACATAGATTTTACTGATATTATCAGGTTTTAAAGGGCCATTTAGTATTTCAGTGGAAATGTATTTTTATAAAAGGAAGAGTGCCAAGTGAGTTTTAGTTTTAATTTCAGTACCAAATCATTTTTTAGATGTAAGGTGTTTATAGATTTTTGTTTGTTTTTTGAGACAGGGTCTCACTATGTCACCCAGGCTGGTTTGCAGTGGCATGCTCACAGCTCACTGCAGCCTCGACCTCCTGGACTCAAGTCATCCTCCCATCACAGCCTCCTAGTAGGTGGGACTACAGGCATGTACCACTATGCTTGGCCAATTTTTGTATTTTTTGTAGAGATGGAGTTTCACCATGTTGCCCAGGCTGGTCTTGAATTCCTAGACTCAAGGGATTCACCGGCTTTGGCCTCCCAAAGTGTTGGGATTACAGGCGTGAGCCACTGTATTCTGCCTAGTGTTTATAGATTTTCGTAAGAGTAATCAGAATAGGCTGGGTGTGGTGGCTCACGCCTGTAATCCCAGCACTTCAGGAGGCCAAGGTGGTGGACCACAAGGTCAGGAGTTCAAGACCAGCCTTGCCAAGATGGTGAAACCCCGTCTCTACTAAAAATACAAAAAATTAGCCAGGCAGGCGCCTGTAATCCCAGCTGCTTGGGAGGCTGAGGCAGAGAATTGCTTGAACCTGGGAGGCCGAAGTTGCAGTGAGCTGAGATTGCGCCATTGCACTCTAGCCTGGGCGACAGAGTGAGACTCCATCTCAAAAAATTTAAAAAAAAAAGAGTAATCAGAAAAGTGAGGATTCACATTAGGTGTTACTTTGTGACAACAAAATCCATTTTTTATGCCAATGGATGGATGATATTAAAGAAGAATGTGAAAATAATAATAGGATATAACTGAAACTAATTAGTTTGATAATGAATTCTTTCCTACTTCTAATTTTGTTTTGTTTTGAAGTCACTACTTTGGGAAAGACCAGGTATTTTAAATAGTGTCTGTAGACCTGCATTTCTGGCTAGATTTTAATGTAGAATATATATTACACCTTTTTATTTAAAAAATTAACCCAAATTTTATTATCTTAGTTTAATGTAAGTGGAAATACATAACTTTGCACACAGACTTCAGAAAAATAATTGTTGGCAATAAAGATGTAGTTTGTCTTCTAAAAGTTCTGCTTCTTGGACATATGCATTAAGAAATTATGGCAAGATAGTATAAGATTATTATTTTTGTGAGTACAGCAATTTCTGGACTATACAAACTAAACATATTTGAATTATTAGCTTGGTCACAAAAACAATTTATTTTCTTGTTATTCATTTTAAAATATATTACAATTCCTGCCTAATTTTAGCATCTGAAAATTTGGA
>NW_016816002.1:0-492 GCF_001698545.2 Rhinopithecus bieti
AGTGGAATCTGCAAAGGGATATTTAGGAGCACATTGAGGCCTATCTTGAAAAATGAAGTATCCACAGAATAAAGCTAAAAAGAAGCTTTCTGAGAAACTGCTTTGTGATTGTGAATTCATGTCACAGAGTTACAGTGTTCTTTTCATTGAGTAGTTTGCAAACACTGTTTTCGTGGAATCTGCCAAGGAATATATGGAAGCACATTGTGGTCAATGGTGAAAAAGGAAATTGCCTCAGATATTAACTAGAAAGAAGCTTTCTGAGAAACTGCTTTCTGATGTGTGAATTCGTCTCACAGAGTTACATGGTTCTTTTCAATGAGCAGTTTGCTAGCACTGTTTTCATGGAATCTACAAAGGGATATTTCAGATTGCATTGAAGCTTAAGGTGACAAAGGAAATAGCCTCATGTAAAAACTAGAAAGATGGTTTCTGAGAAAAAGCTTTTGATGTGTGAGTTCATCTCACAGAGTTACACGATTTTCTTCATGG
>NW_016816003.1:0-602 GCF_001698545.2 Rhinopithecus bieti
GACAGATACTGTGGGATTCTATTTTTCTATTTATATAACGCATCTAAAGTAGTCAAATAATAGGCAAAGTAGAAGCAGCTCAAGAAAGGGGCAAACAGGGAGTTTTCTAATGGGTACAGAATTTCTGTTTTGTAAGAATAAAAAAAAGTTCTGAAATTGGTTGCACAGTAATGTGAACAACATATACAACACTACTGAATTGTACACTTGAAAATGGTTAAGATAGTGAATTTTGTGTTATGTGTATTCTACCATAATTAAAAATTAAATTCAAAAAAGAGGCCCCCTCACATAAGAAGAAATTGCCTAACACCCTTTTATTTGCTTATTTTTGAGATGGAGTCTTGCCCTGTCATCAGGCTGGAGTGCTGTGGCGTGATCTGGGCTCACTGTGAGCTCTGCCTCCCGGGTTCACGCCATTCTCCTGTCTCAGCCTCCCGTGTAGCTGGGACTACACAGGTGCCTGTCACCACACCCAGGTAATTTTTTTTTTTTTTTTTTTTTTGAGACAGAGTCTTGCTCTGTCGCCCGGGCTGGAGTGCAGTGGCCGGATCTCAGCTCACTGCAAGCTCTGCCTCCCGGGTTTACGCCATTCTCCTGCC
>NW_016816004.1:0-9638 GCF_001698545.2 Rhinopithecus bieti
AAAGGTTATTTTCTTTGAGATTTTCTATTCCTGAGCTTTACCGATTTTCTAGTAATTATTCCTAGTCACTTGTATGAGATTTTATAGAACAAAGGTACAGAAACTTTATCAAATTTGCTGCAGATAATCTCCCAGTTTTGTTTGACATTTTATTTTATTCATAATTTTTCGATATGTAGTTAGACAATTGAATGTATTTTTAACTCTTAGGATTTCTCCAACTGCTCTTAACAGCGTTAATTTCTTTATGCACATAAGTAGTTTTACTCATAGTATCATTAGTAACATGGGAGGCTTTTTTGTTTTGGTTTGGTTTATTTGAGACAGGGCCTCGCTGTGTCACCCAGATTGGAGTGCAGTGATGCTATCATGGCTCACTGCAACCCCCATCTCTCAGGCACAATGAATCCTCTCACCTCAGCTTCCCCAGTAGCTGGCACTGCAGAAGCATATCACCATGCCCTGGTAATTTTATATACTTTTTTTCTCTCTCTCTTTTTTTTTTTTTTTTTTTTTTTGTAGAGACAGGGCCTCATTATGTTGCCCAGGCTGGTCTGGAACTCCTGGATTCAAGTGATCCTCCCTCCTCAGCCTCCCAAAATGCTGGAATTACAGGCATAAGTCAGCCACTGTACTGGCCCAACTTTCTAAATACAGCCTTTTGTTATTTGTCCCACCTTCCATCCATGACACTTTTACTCCCCAACTCCCAGGAATATAAGTATCTTGTAAATATTCCCCTTTCCCCAGAGCATCTTATTTTAAGTGTATATTCCACTAGTATTGAAGATAGTAATTTGCTAGAAATAAGCTAATGAAAATAGTATTTTAAAAATATTTTTATTGGGGTAAATTATACACAACATGAAATTTATCATTTTAGTCAGATTTAAGTGTATAGTTCAGTGGTATTAAGTGCATTAATATTGTTGTGCAATGATCACCATCATTTATCTCTAGAACTTTTTCATCTTTTTTTTCATCTTCCCAAACAGAAACACTGTACCCATTAAACAACAGCTCCCTGTAGAGCCCTTCCCCTGGCAACTACCATTCAACTTTCTGTCACTATAAATCTGACTGCTCTAGCTTTCTCATGTAACTGGAAGCATACAGTATTTGTCCTTTTCTGTCTGGCTTATTTCAGTCAGCATTATGTCATCAAGGTTAATCCATGTTGTAACATGTATGAGAATTTCAATCCTTTTTAAGACTGAATAATATTCCACCACAATTTATTTATCCATTCATTTGTCCACGAACATTTGGTTTTTTTTTGGCTACTGAGAGTAATGCTGCTGTTAACAAAAATAATCTTTTAAACACATTGTTAATCACTACATATACAAACATTGAAATTGTGAACACTGGTACCAATTACTGGCACTTAAATTATGAATCAGCTTTACCTATCCTATATAGGGAAGTTTTGTGCTCTGCGTATTTCTCTCAAGACCTCAAAAGCCATCTTTGTGCACCCAATCAGATATTTTTTTTCAAAATATGCTAGAAACATGTTCAACCAGTAGCCACAAATATAGTAGCCTCAGGAGATTCATTCTCACCGTGCATTGGGCACGCACCAAATTCCAAGCAACATGAGGAAGCATTGTGGAAGATGTTCTCCTTCTTTTAAGCCAAAGAGACCTCAATAATTGTGGCATATTATAAATTAGTGCCTTATTTCTCCACCGTTTTTTTCAGAGAGGTCAGGAATGGCTGAAGAAAATCATACCATGAAAAATGAGTTTATCCTCACGGGATTTACAGATCACCCAGAGCTGAAGACTCTGCTGTTTGTGGTGTTCTTTGCCATCTATCTGATCACCATGGTGGGGAATATTGGTATGGTGGCACTGATATTTACACACCGTCGACTTCACACACCAATGTACATCTTTCTGGGAAACCTGGCTCTTGTGGATTCTTGCTGTGCCTGTGCCATTGCCCCCAAAATGTTAGAGAACTTCTTTTCTGAGGACAAAAGGATTTCCCTCTATGAATGTACAGTACAGTTTTATTTTCTCTGCACTGTGGAAACTGCAGACTGCTTTCTTCTGGTAGCAATGGCCTATGACCGCTATGTGGCTATATGCAGCCCACTGCAGTACCACATCATGATGTCCAGGAAACTCTGCATTCAGATGACCACAGGGGCCTTCATAGCTGGAAACCTGCATTCCATGATTCATGTAGGGCTTGTATTTAGGTTAGTTTTCTGTGGATCGAATCACATCAACCACTTTTACTGTGATATTCTTCCCTTGTATAGACTCTCCTGTGTTGACCCTTTCATCAATGAACTGGTTCTATTCATCTTCTCAGGTTCAGTTCAAGTCTTTACCATAGGTAGTGTCTTAATATCTTATCTCTATATTCTTCTTACTATTTTCAGAATGAAATCCAAAGAGGGAAGGGCCAAAGCCTTTTCTACCTGTGCATCCCACTTTTCATCAGTTTCATTATTCTATGGATCTATNAATAAATAAATAAATAAATAAATAAATAAATTGTTAATGTTGCTAACACTTTCTTTTACATTTTAATTATTGATGTATTACCTAAATCCTAATATGCCATTTCCTGTCATCCAGGATGAATTGTCAACTATCTGAGTATCCAAAGTTTAGTGGACTAGAGAATATTTATTTTATACATTCATCTCTGGGGACACCATTTATCTCCCTTCTACAGATCATGCCCCTTCAGATCATATTAGTCTCCAATTCCTACACATTTCCAGCTCAGGAAAAGTGCTCTAAAGTTGGCACTACTTATTTGTACAAGTCTGCTTTATCAGCAAGTCTATTTCAACACATAATTTTATTTTATTTTTTATTTATTTATTTTGAGACAGAGTCTCACTCTGTTGCCCAGGCTGGAGTGCAATGGTGTGATCTTGGCTCACTGCAACCTCTGCCTCCTGGGTTCAAATTATCCTGCCTCAGCCTCCCAAGTAGCTGGGATTACGAGTGCCTGCCACCACACCAAACTAGCTTTTGTATTTTTAGGAGAGACAGGGTTTCACCATTTTGGTCAAGCTGTTCTCAAACTCCTGACCTCAAGTGATCTGCCTGCCTTGGCCTCCCAAAGTGTTGGTATTACAGGCATGAGCCACCGTGCCCAGCTAACACATAATTTTAAATGCTGGGTCATAAGTGATGCTGATTAAACATTTGAGAAGTAGAATGTAATAGCTATAGCCCATTCAACTCTAGAGTCATACTAACTGTTGAAATATTAATTTTTCAGTTTAATTGTAACTCTCAGATTGTAATTATAATATATTAAGATGGGACTCTATTAAGATTATGTACAGGAGAAGAAAAAAGTTATATGCAATAGTAGGAAATTATAATTTTTCTATATCAGGAGCAAATATAAAGGCATTAATTTTACCTTCTGGTGTGGTCAGTCTTGTATGTCTTTCAAGATTAAAAACTGAATTATGGATGAATTATTTCTATCAATTTGAAATCTTCATAAATGTATTATTTAAATAAATTAGAAAATAAATAATAAATTTTAACTATTTGAAATATAATTTTCTACTTCTTTTTCAAAATGGGGAATAGCCTTGCTGTGGGACTGGACTTTATTCCTTTTTCAAAAAGATTATGTTATTAATTATAGCAGATAAAAGATTGTATTGCAGTGAACATAAAAAAACAACAAAAATTATACAATAAATTAACTACCTGTATTCAAGAGATCTCAACCGTGCATATACATATACATGGTATTTCATAATTTGTTCCCCATTTTCTGTAGTCTTGATGTCCAAGATAAAATAAAGTAAGGTTATAGTTTTTTCGTAAACATTTATTAATTGTCCTGATACTATCGAATGTATCATTCCTCCTTGGGCCTTGGTATGATATGAATAACCCACTTTCAAATTCAGAAAATGGAATTTAAAGATATTTTTTAAATAATTGTAAAAACTTTAAAGAGTCTATAAATGACAATTTGTTTTTTAATATTTCTTAAAGAAACATTTACTAATTATTCATTCTATTAAACATTAAACATACAGCCTTGCAACTTATACCTGAGTCTTTCCCATGTTGGCTCTGCCTAACCCAAGGACTTTGGTAGTTTCCTAGGCAGTAAGAAAGATCAGTATTTCTATTTCTTCAAAAAAATTATCTTAGGCTAAGCTTCTGGTTTCTGCTGCTCTTTGCTGTCTATACTTCTTATAAGTGCTAAGTTGGAATATGTCAGAGTATTATATTGCTACAAATATTTTTCCCACATGGCATCTTCTCACTCTTCCCTGGAGATAACATATAAATGGCAATTCCAGTTTCACTAAGACTGATGTAAAAACATCACCCCTTTCTTATTATGGCTATCTGACTATTTCCCTGTTTAACTGTTTTTCCATTAATCAATTCAGAAGACTTTTTTCTTTCATTTTTATTTTTTCCAATTATGTGCAAGATCTATCCCTTTATTCAGCCAACCCACTTCTGAGGTTTTGCAGCATGGTGAAGCATTAAGGTAGAGGTGCTGAGTTAAAACAAAAAAATTAAATAAGACCTAGTGTCAACTTGAAAGAGTAAAACTTGTACTCAAGAAGCTAAAATGTTTTAGACTAAACCCATATGAAACCTTTTTTGTTAACCAAAAAAAAAAAAAAAAAAAAAAAAAAAAAAAAAAAAAGATATAATACTGGCACCTTAACGGCATGTCAAAATATATGTTTTCATAAATAATTCCAATATGAGGCATGATCATCAAACTTTTCTTAAACCTAGAATCTCATTAAAATATCTTTGAGATATTCCATAAGCAGATTGGCCCTCAGCCCTTGCTGACAGTTTCAGCGGATCCTTCATGCAGACTTTAAGTTCTGCCTCACATCTCTCTCTAGAGGGGCCTCAATCAGGTAAGGGGTATACCAGAAATGAAAAATATATTCTCCTTCTCATGCCAAATCCATCTCTCTCAAAACTAATTGTCAGTGATTGGATTTCAAGAGCAAATAAGATGTTAGATAGAGTTTAGTGTGTAGACATTTAATAGGGAATGCCCTTGGAGTCAATTCTTATGGAAAGGATGAAAAAAAAAAAGGATTTGGTAGCAAGCAAAATTCAATACAATAGACACTTGACAGCCTGAATCAATCCCACAGGAGTCCTGGACATAGAAGGGCTTCATAGATCTCATGGGAAAACAAACAAACTTTTTTTTAAAAAAAGGAAGGAAAGAAATATACTTTGAGGAAAAGACACAAATCTGACAACAAAATAAAATTTCCAGAAGTAATCATATCACAAATTAAAATTTATAGCATTCAAAATACAAGAATAGAAACTATACAAAAGTGAAACAATATTAAAAATTTTGAAATTTTAAATTATAAAAGCAAATTTTTTAAAAAAATTAAGAATTCAAAGACAAAGCTTGGAGATAGACCAAAATGGTGAAATAAGACTTTCCGTTGTTTGTCTCCTAGCAAAAACATCTATTAGAACAACTATCCGTGCATGAAAATACTTTCACAAAAACTAAGGAAACTAGGTTGAAGGTTACAGAACATGGCCATAAAACAGAAATAAGACAGACTAAAGAGAATGAAAAGGACAATTTCATATGACTCATGTCACGCCCTCCCAACACATATGTATGCCTGCATAGCACAGCTGTGAGAGAGGTAGACTCTGCTTGGGGAAAGGAGACTGAAATAATCACCCAAATTTATCATGAACCCAAGTGCCTGGCCATCCCCTATGACCTGAGACTCCTACACAGCACACAGGAACTTAGCTTCCAGGCTGGCCTCATTTACTTATTGCCTCTCATTCCAAGGCCTCAGACCTACCCCAGAACCAGGCCAGCCCTTGCAGATCCAGATGAGACAAGCACCCACAGTCCACGAATTCAGGCTCATCCCTGTGACATGCCCCCATTTGTAGTCCCACACTTCGAGCTGACATCCATGTCAGGCTGGACCTTGCAACCTCAGGCTCCAGGTAAGTATGCAGGGACCCCGGTATCAGGCCAACCCTGTAGCCCTAGACTCAGTCCCACCACATCAAAAGGCCAGCTCCTGCAGCCCCAGGCTTCAGGCTTCAAGCAGACCCCTGTGACATACCTGTTTGCAAAACCTATGACTCCAGCCCAGCCTCCTACAAACCCAGGTTCCATGCCCAACCCAGTTCCAGGATAACACCTGCAGCTCCATGGACCAAGCTGGCATCCAGAGCCCCAGGACACAGAATAACACAACATCCGGGCAAAACCCTGTAGCCCAACTATGTAGGCAATTCCCCTATGGATCCAAGATCTTGACTGATCCCAGTGAACACTAGCTCCAGGCCAACCTGCCAAGAACTCCAACAGTAAGTCCACCCACCCATGAACTCCACCAAATGGCCTAACAAGAATCTCTAGACTGGTTGACTTCTGAAGGGCATCTCCTGCTAAAGCCAGTCTGTGAACACTGAAATAGGTGCCAACTTTTTCAAATGTACAGACACTAATACATAGCCACAAGGAACATGAACAATCAGGAAAATGAGACACCAACCAAGGAACAAAATAAATCACCACTAACTGAACCCAAAAGAAATGGATACTTATGAACTGCTTAAAAAGAATGAAAATAATAATCTCAAAGAAGCTTAGTAAGATGCAAGAGAACAGATAAACAAACAAATGTAATAATGAAATCAATAAATAAAATTAGAAACTTAAAGAAATGGAAACCATTAAAAAGAACCAAACAGGAATTCTGGAGCTTTAGATGACTTCATGAAAAATTCCATAAAGAGTTCAACAGCAGACTTAATAAAGTAAAACATGAATTAGTGAGCTTGAAGAAAACTCACTGGAGATCAGCCAGTCAGAGAAACAGAGGGCAAAAGAATGAAAAGAGGGAATAAAGTCTATGAAAAATTATGGGACATCATTAAGTAAATGAATATATACATTATGGAAGATCCAGAAGTGTCAGCAAAATAGAATGAGACAGAAAGATTATTTAGAAAAATAATGATGAAAAAATGCTCAAATCTGAAGAAGGGAATAAACATCCAAATCCATGAATCCCAAAGAACTCTAAATATATTAAGTATATGGAAATCTGCACTAAGACACATTATATTAAAATGCTCAAAATGTCAAAGACAAACCTAAAATTTTGATGGCAGCAAGAGAAAAGCAATTTGTTATGTGCAAAAGAAGCCCAGTTAGACTAACTGTAGATTTATCAGCAGTATTATTTCAGGCCAGAAGAGAGTGAGTGATACATTGAAAGGGCTGAAAGGATAAAACCACCAACAAAGAATACTATACTCAGCAAGATGTCCTTCAGAAATAAAGGAGACAATAACTTTTCAGACAAAAAAAAGCCTAAGTGCTAAAGGGAGTTTTTCAAGTTGAAACAAATGAATGCTACCTAACAACATGAAAATATATGAACATGTAAAGCTCATTGTGAAGGTAAGAATATAATCAAATCCGGAATACTCTCATTCTATAAAGGTGATACGCAAATCACATTTAACTCTAGTATGAAGTTAAAAGATAAAAGGATAAATATAACTATAGCTACTATAATTTAGGTTTGGGTACACAAAATATAAAATAATTAAATTGTAACATTAACAAAATAAAATGTGAGGGGAGAGTAAATACAATGTATAGTTTTCGTATGCAGTCAAAGCTAAGTTGTGATCAGCTTAAGCTCATCAGATATAAGATATTTTATGTACACCTCATGGTAAGTACAGACACACACACCCACAACAACAACAACTGCAGCCCTGCAGCAGATACACAAAAGATAAAGAGAAGAAATTAAAGCATACCACTACAAAAAAATCATTAAATTACGTAGGAAGATGATATAATTAGAAGACAACTAAAAAATTGTAGTAGCAAGTCCTTACCTATCAATAAGTACTTAATTATTGACCTTAAAGAGAGCAAGAGTGGCTATACTTCTATCAGACAAATTAGACTTTAAGTCAAAAACTGACATAAAACACAAAGAAGGTCATTATATAATGATAAAGAAGCCACTTCAACAAAATGATGTAACAATTATAAATATGTATACACCAATCTTGACACACTTAAATATACATAATGCAAATCTAACAGAACTGAATGAAGAAATAGATAGCAATATAATAATAGTGAAGGACTTCAATACCCCACTTTCAACAATGGACAGATAATTAACACAAAAAATCAATAAAGAAACAGTAGACATTAACAACACTATAGACTACAGGAACCTCGCAGACATATACAGAATATTTCAACCAACAGCAGCAGTATACTTGAGCAGTATTATTTTTCTTCAAGTGCACATGAAACATTTTCCAAGATAGATTATATGTTAGGCCACCAAACAAGTCTTTAAAAATTCAAGAAGATTGAAATAATATCAAGTGTCTTTTCCAACAGCAATGGTATGCATTCAGAAAACGATAACAGGAAGAAAATTGGAAAATCCACACAAACAAGTAGAAATTAAATTACACACTCCTAAGCATCCAATAGGACAAAGAGAAAAACAAAAGAGAAATAAAAACATATCTGGAGACAAATGAAAATGGAAACTACATACCTAAACATATTGGATGCAGCAAAAGCAGTTCTAAGAGAGAAGTTTATAGCAATAAATGCCAATATTAACAAAGAAGAAAGATCTCAAATAAAAATCATAAGTTTACCTCTCAAGGAACTAGAACAAAATAACAGATACCAGATCATCAATAAATAAAACAAAAAAATAGAAAAATAATATTATATATTAATGAAACTGAGTTGATTAAAAATAGAACTTCCATATTAACCAGCAATCTCATTACTGGGTATATATTCAAAGGAAATGAAATCAATATGTCAAAAAAATCTACACTCCTATGACCATGTAGCATTATCTATAACAGCCAAGATATGGAATCAACCTGTGTTCATCAACAAATTAATTAATAAGGAAAACATCATAAATATACGCAGTGGAATACTATTGTTCTTAAAACAGAAGAAAATTCTGTCATTAGCAACAACATGGACCAACCTAGAGGACATTAGGTTAAGGGAAAAATTCAGACACAGAAAGACCAGTACCATATGATCTGATTATATGTGGGATCTAAAATAGTCATAGAGCAGAATACAACAGAGTGATTATGAATGGTTGGATAGTGAAGTGGGTAGATATTGATCAAATGATTCAAACTTTTAGTTAGACTGAAGGAATTAGTTCAGGAGATTTGTTGTACAATATGGTGATTAAAGTTAAAACAATGTATTGATTTCTTGAAAATATTTGAGTATAAATTTTAAAAGTTATCACCCATACAAAAATAATAAGTGTATAGGCAATACATGTTAATGAGCCTGATTTAGCCATTCCACAATATATACATATATTAACCCATCATGTTGTATGCCATAAACATATGCAATTTTTCCTGACTTGTTAATGATTGCCATTCTAACTGGTGTGAGATGGTATCTCATTGTGGTTTTGATTTGCATTTCTCTGATGGCGAGTGATGATGAGCATTTTTTCATGTGTCTGTTGGCTGTATGAATATCTTCTTTTGAGAAATGTCTGTTCATATCCTTTCCCCACTTTTTGATGGGGTTGTTTGTTTTTTTCTCGTATATTA
>NW_016816004.1:11389-23609 GCF_001698545.2 Rhinopithecus bieti
TTATACATGATATAAATGATGAATTGATGGGTGCTGACGAGTTGATGGGTGCAGCACACCAACATGGCATAAGTATACATATGTAACAAACCTGCACGTTATGCACATGTACCCTAGAACTTAAAGTATAATAAAAAAAAAAAATGCAATTTTTATGAGCCAATTAAAAATAAATTTAAAAAAATACAGTAAGGTCAGAGCTCCTGAAATAAAATACTATCACTAACCAAAGAAAAAAAAATATGGAGAATGTGTTAATTTCCAACCTCTGCTCACAACAAGCAATCTCCCCTCCAAGGCAACCAATCCTGGCTCACTTGACAATTCCTCCATGAAGCCTTTGCCGACTGCTCCAGTATGAATATTTTCTTCCCACTAAGGATTATATATTCAGATTGATGATAAGGATAAGTGGTATAAACTCAAATGAATGAAAATCAAAATATGGCCCTTAAAATTTGTTTATTAATCAGTTTTTGGCTTATTCTCCAGGTCTCAAAGGATATGTCTAATTAATCCAATTTAGTATGTGTGTAATGTTCAGAAGATTAAGTCTCTTAGGCTGTACCTTGATGTCAATGCCAAATAAATCCTCTTAGAATAATTTTGAACAGTTGGATCATTCTCTACAATGACATAAATATTAACATTGATCTCATTGTACCTATAGTCTCCTAAATGACCAAAAAGATAGTTTAATTGCTGCATCTAATTTAAAAACTAATACCAGGCAACCAGATGGTCTCTATAAAACTCTTATCAGGAAAATCGAGGTGAGAATTTAACACTTATTATTGCTTTAAAAAATTGATATCCTGAAACATTTTTTCTTTGAGTTATTTATGGTTTTCTTTTCCTTACATTTCTAATTTTCAATTTTTTAAGATTCTTATATTCTTTTTCTAAATCTAAAGTCTATTGTGTAAACTCTAGACAATTTACTATAATTCATTTGTATCACTTATGAATCCAAGAGGAGCCTACATTGATTCAAAAATAAATAAGAGCACACTTTTGTAGTAATAACAGAATACATTAGGGAAGATGTTTAAACTTTTAAAAATGAGGTAACCTCTACAATGAAATAGTGTTGAAAATGTATTGTGCATTCCCTATGTATTAAAAAAACATATGAGCAAGGACTATAATTTCAAACCAATCTTTTAAACCCCCGATGTAATTTTAGGGAGTGTTCTTGTTTCTCTTTTGATTCTTAGAGAAATCAAATACCAATATAAACCTTATATCTGTTTAATTTACTATAATCAACCGAGAAAACTGACGGAAATCTTATGTTATGTGACTTTAAACTGGCAAGGGTAACTAGTTAAGGAAAAGTATTCAAATTCTATTTATATACATTTCAAAGTTCATTTTAAAATATTGTTTCTAAAGATATCATTCCCCCAAATAATCTGATATTTAAAAGTCAGCAATATTTTCAGGAAACTAAAATAGAAGAGGTCTTTCTATGTCTCTCCAAAATATTTTCTCTGTTCCTGAAATTTGGTGTGTACTTGTGGTCACTTACTATCCAGAAAATTATCAATTTGTAAATGTCTAGAACAGTCTCAACTATCTTTTAAAGAAAGTAACATAAAACAGGCATTCAATACCAGTGCATGCATACATGTTTCCAAAAGCAACTATAATAAATGAAGGTAGATTGAAATAAAACATGCCCCAACAGATTAGAACTCCATGTTTAAGGACCTACCTAAGGGGTTAGTAATGGAAGTTTTAAAAAATCCTCAAATTTTAACAAATGTGATCTAGAATCTATTCCAAATAGAATCTAGGAATACCATAAAATCATGATGTTCAAAAGAGCAAAAGTTGACACTAAGGTGATACTGCTTTCATAGGTAAAGGATCATAAGAATGCATTACCACCAGATGTGAACATCTCCCTGAATGTTTTGAGATACATGCAAGACTGTCAGCAAATAATTATTATAACTACCAATGTCATCGTCATGAGAATGAAGCAGGCACTTGTTCAGTAAGTGCTTTGTGATGTTCTCCACTGTAGATTTCTAAAGTGCAGAAAACATTAGTTGAATCCCCAATGATTTTTATGGATTTATCGAAGTATAAAGCATAGCAGTTCTAAGGGTACTTAATTTTATGTACTTAATAAATATCGTTTTCTGAATATGAGGAATAATTATTATAAAATTTTAAATAGAGAAAATATAAAGAGGAAAAAATGACCAATAATTTTATACATAGCAAAAGCTAGTAAAAACATTTTGATGTGCTTCTCTACTACCTTCTGTTACATTTACATGTAAATATTTGTTTGGAAATTCAGGTTATACTGCATGTAAAACCTTTTATTTTGTTTTTATTCAATATTTTGTGTCTGTTTTATTTTAATAAATATTCTAGCTAAATACCATTTAAAATATTTGACAGTATACATTTATACGGATGATTCACATTTATTTAATCATACTGGTTAACTAAACGGTTACCATTTAGGTGTTCAAATTTTTCACTATTATGAATGAGATTACAATGAACATCATTACATGTACATATTTTCTGAAGTTTTAGTTATTTCTTTTGACAGATTTATTTTACTGGTTAAAAGGTATGAACCTTAAAAAATTTTAATCTATTACCAAATTATTTTCTAATGAGTACACCAATTTATACATTTACCAGGAATGCAATTAGGTTGCCATTTTACTGTATCCTAGATAACACTCAATATTGTCAGTTTTTTTAAACTCTTATTTTCATAGACAAAATAAATACAGCTTCACAGGTGTTTTTGAAGGATGTTTCTCTGATTAGTAATAAAATCAAACATTTTTAATTTATTAAAAAAGTTTTTTTTCTGGCAGGGCACGGTGGCTCACACCTGTAATCCCAGCACTTTGGGAAGCCGAGGCGGGCGGATCACAAGGTCAGAAGATCTAGACCATCCTGGAAAACAGAGTGAAACCCCGTCTCTACTAGAAATACAAAAAATTAGCCGGGCGAGGTGGCGGCGCCTGTAGTTCCAGCTACTCGGGAGGCTGAGGCAGGAGAATGGCGTGAACCCGGGAGGCAGAGCTTGCAGTGAGCCGAGATTGCGCCACTGCAATCCAGCCTGGGCGACAGAGTGAGACTCCGCCTCAAAAAAAAGAAGAAAAAGAAAAAGAAAAAAGGTTATTTTCTTTGAGATTTTTCTATTCCTGAGCTCGTTACCGATTTTCTAGATAAGAGTGATGTGTCCTAGATCACCCTTGAGTACTGAGATATTTATAAACACAGAGTAAGTACAGTAAATGGTATCAAATTTGCCTGCATGTATATAATCTTCCCGGTAAGTTCTTTGTTAATGATTCAACCTACTTGTGTTCCTGATATAACTTTTCGTTCAGAAATAATGTAGGTTAGTCACAAATTGAATGTAGTTCTTAACTCTTTAGGATTCTCCAACTGCTCTTAACAGCGTTAATTTCTTTATGCTACATAAGTATTTTCTCATAGCTATCATTTAGATAGAGCGCGATGGGAGCCCTTTTTTGTTTGGTTTGGATTTATTTGAGAACAGGGCCTCGCTGATGTCACCCAGATGCGAGTGCATGTGATGCTATCATGGGCTCAACTGCCAACCCCCCCATCTCTCAGCCCACATATGAAATCACTCTCACCTCAGCTTCCCCAGTACTATAGCTGGCACTGCCAGAAGCACTATCACCATGCCCTGGTAATTTTATATACTTTTTTTCTCCTCCTTTTTTTTTTTCTTTGTTTTTTCTGGTAGAGACAGGCGACCTCATTATGTTGGCCAGGCTGGTCTCGGAACTCCTGGATTCAAGGTGATCCGTCCCTCCTCAGCCCTCCCAAAGATGCTGGAATTACAGCGCCATAAGTTCAGCCACTGTACTGCGCCCAACTTTCTAAATACAGCCTTTTGTTATTGTCCCCACCTTCCATCCATGACACTTTTTACTCCCAACTCCCAGGGAATATAAGTATCTTTGCTAAATATTCCCCTTTCCCCCCAGAGCCCATCTTATTTTTAAGTGTATATTCCACTAGTATTGAAGATAGTAATTGCTAGAAATAAAGCTAATGAAAATAGTATTTTAAAAATAATTTTTATTAGGGGGTAAGATTATACACAACATGAAATTTATCATTTTAGTCAGATTTAAGTGTATAGTTCAGCTGGTATTAAGCTGCATTAATATTGCTTGTGCAATGATCACCATCATTTATCTCTAGAACTTTTCATCTTTTTTTTCAATCTCTTCCCAAACAGAAACACTCTGTCACCCATTAAACAACAAGTCCCTGTAGAGCCCTTCCCCTGGCAACTACATTCACACTATCTGTCACTATAAATCTGACTGCTCTAGACTTGTCTCATGTAACTGCGAAGCATACATTATTTGTACCTTTTCTGTCTGGCTTATTTCATCAGCATTAGCTCATCAAGCGTTAATCCATGTTGTAACATGTATGAGAATTTCAATCCTTTTTAAGACTGAATAATATCCCACCAACAATTTATTGCTATCCTTCATTTGTCCACGAACATTGCGTTTTTTTTGGCCTACTTGCAGAGTAATGCTGCTGTTAACAAAAATAATCTTTTAAGACACATTGTTAATCACTACATATACAAACATTGAAATTGCTGAACCTTGGTACCAGATTACTGGCCACTTAAATTATGAATCAGCTTTACCTATCCGCATATAGGGAAGTTTTGTGCTCTGCGTATTTCTCTCAAGACCTCAAAAGCCCATCTTTGTGCACCCAAATTCAGATATTTTTTTTCAAAATATGCCTAGAAACATGTTCAACCAGTTAAGCCAACAAATTATAGCTAGCCTCAGGAGATATCATTCTCACCGTGCATTTTGCGCACGCACCAAATCCAAGAACATGAGAAGCATTGTGAAGATGTTCTCCTTCTTATTAAGCCAAAATGAGACCTCAATAATTGCTGGCATATTATAAATTTAGTGCCTTATTTCTCCACCGTTTTTTTCACGAGAGGTCAGGAATGGCATGAAGAAAATCATACCATGAAAAATGAGTTTATCCTCACAGGGATTTACAGACACCCAGAGCTGAAGACTCTGCTGTTTGTGGTGTTCTTTGCCCAGTCTAATCTGCATCACCATGGTGGGGGAATAGTTGGTATGGTGGCACTGATATTACACACCGTCGACTTCACACACCCAATGTACATCCTTCTGGGCAAACCTGGGCTCTTGCTGCGATTCTTGCTGTGCCCTGCTGCCATTGGCCCCCAAAATGGTTAGAGAACTTCTTTCTGAGGACAAAAGGATTTCCCCTCTATGAATGCTACAGTACAGTTTTATTTTCTCTGGCACTGCTGCGAAACTGCATACTGCCTCTTCTTCTCGGTAGCAATGGCCTATGACCGCTATGTGGCCTATATGCAGGGCCCCACTGCCAGTACCACATCATGATGTCAGGAAACTCTGCCATTCAGATGACCACAGGGGGCCTTCATTAGCTGGAAAACCTGCATCCCGCGGATGATTCATGCTAGGGCCTTGTATTTAGGTTAGTTTTCTGTGCGATTCGACATCACATCAACCACTTTTACTGTGATATTCTTTCCCTTGTATAGACTCTCCTGTGTTGACCCTTTCATCAATGAACTGGTTTCTATTCATCTTCTCAGTTCAGTTCAAGTCTATTACCTCTAGGTAAGCTGTCTTAATATCTGTATCTCTATATCTCTTCTTACTATTTTCAGCAATGAAATCCAAAGAGGGACACGGGCCCACAAGCCTTTTTCTACCTGTGCATCCCACTTTTCATCAGTTTCATTATTTATGGATCTATTTTTTTCTATATACATTAGACCGAATTTGCTTGAAGAAGGAGGTAATGATATACCAGCTGCAATTTTATTTACAATAGTAGTTCCCTTACTGAATCCTTTCATTTATAGTCTGAGAAACAAGGAAGTAATAAGTGTCTTAAGAAAAATTCTGCTGAAAATAAAATCTCAAAGTGTGAACAAATGACATCTATCCTAGCTTAATGGTTTAACGCTCAAAAACCTTCTAAATAAAATTACACAGAGGAAGTGTACTAATTGTATACAAAATATTAAAACATGTCAAAATGCAATCAAATTAAGCAGAAATATGTGACAGAGAAAATTCATGGAAAGGAGTGAATTGTGCTAAATCTTTACTCAGAATTTAAAAGCACATCCAGACATTGAATTCATTCAAGCAGCAATGTAGAATGCCACCATGCCTATAGACTATGTTAGTAACAATTATGATTAACACCCAAAACAACAGCAAAACTACAGGTTACAAATATAAAAGGCTATTCCATTTACAAAGTGGGCTTTGATAACCAGCCCATTCTAATAGCTTACAATATGAGCATTACAGTTAAGTGTTTAAGAGCATGTGAACAGTCAACCAATGAAATTACTTACATCCATGAGCAACAAAAATGGCAAGTGGATTTTGAGAAAGAAAATGTAATCGTGTGTGGGGGACATTATCGTAGTTAGAATGGAGTAGTCAGGAAATGATTGTGCCCAATAAAAGTGAGTGTTGTATTTCCAAATTGAAGTTGTTGTTAAATGATTTAAACATTTAAATAATTAAAATCAGAATGTCAAATTTCAAGATAGGTTACATTAAGTTTTATTTACTCCAAAATCTGCATGCATAAAGATATCATATCATAAAGTTCTAGACAAACAGTTCAAGCTTCATATAGATCTGAAGAGCCTTCATTGTCAGTGAGTTAGGCTAAACTTCTCTGTGCCACTTCCTGAGAGGTGAGGAAGGGGTTAAACAATGGAGACACAACCTTTTGGTATATTATATATAGACATGTCAAAAAGTATGATTGTTGAACTGTAGGCAGGGCTTATCTCAAATACTTTCTTTTATTCCTTCACCACTGCAAAACTTAAAGTTGTTTAATATGGATAGAACCTAATAATCTTATGTGACATCATAAAGAAATACTTTCCAATTATTCACTCTATATATGTTTATTGAGATTGTTATGCGTGAGCACTGTTCTAGATGTTAAGACATATTAATGACCAAGACACCACTCTTTTCATCTTCTTAAATAATGGAACATTGGTATTATTTTAATTACTAACTTCTGGAACAAGGAGGACCCGTAACAAGTAACAGAAAAATTCTCCCTTCCACCTCCTCTCTTGATGCTCTGTGGTCACATCTAAATTTTCAGAAGGCAATTGTCAGGTTGCAGTGGGTCTCAAGCTAGCCAGCCACCAGAGGCTGGCATCACATGGAAAATCAGCATGCTGAGTCTATATAGAGAAAGGAGCAGAAAACAGATATATTTTCTAGATAGAATTCCCTAAACCATGAATGCAAAACTATAAAAATATAGTGTATATTTGTAACCTCCAAGAAAACCTATCCTAGTTCATTCCAGTTATACTCAGACATTTCAGTATTTCCTTGCCTGTTTCAAATTTAAACCCCATCAATTGAGTTTTTGCTTAATTTACTTCCATCAGCATCACCAAATGGATTTGAATACTTACTATGTGTCCATCCTGTGCTAAGCTGTATATACACATTATTACCTCATTTAACCCTCATAAATCCTGTGAGAGAACTACAATTATTATCCCATGTGACAGGTGAGAATATGAAGGGCAGTATGGTTGAGTCACTTGTTCAATGACCCACAGGAGTCTGCATGACCTGAATCCCAGGCTGCCTAACTACAAAAACTACATTCTCAATTATTACATAAGAAATCACAAAAGGTCACCCAGATATTGCACAGAATTATGTATCCCACGCAATGCAGAACAGCATAGTGTTCTTTGGAAAATTAATTTTAACAGATTTAAAATTCAGGAGAATATTTATTAAAATTTTATAAAAGCAAAATTTGACTTTTCTTGAAAACTGGCAACAATTCTTATGTCACCTCCCTGGCCCCTCTGAACATTTAAATTTAAAACTTTGCATTAAAACTACTGCCTCTCATCATACTTCATTATTTCAGGGCTTACTTACAATAAAAATATTTACCAAGTTGTAGTTGTGAATTATAAAATATGCTAACTTGAACAATTTCTCAATGTTTCAGCTTATCTTTTATAGTGAAAACATTTAAAAAAAGAAATGACCAAAAAGTTCCGAAGGGATAATTTATTAATTCGTTTGCAGTCACATGTAGTGGGTTAAGAAAAAGCAAAAATAACAATAAACAAATAAGCTAAATACAGAATGTATTGGGCACCTAATAAAACAGTGGTGTGTTTTTGGGGTGTGTATTTCTGCTAGATGGCTTTTCACTATGCATTAAGTATGCAATGTAGGATTCAACTAGTACCAGGAGGAAAGATGGGAAATTTTGACCTGTTTGTTATACACCAGAGGAGAAAAATTGGGAAGAAATACTCAACCTACAAGAAATATAAATAGATTTAACCAGAAAAAGCTTTACATTTTAAATGCCTGCATTGACTTCTTCCCTGGTTTCTTGAGTCCAACTAGGTCAATTTTATAGTAAGAGGCCCCGACTTTCATCTTCTCAGAGATTGCATCTGTTGGTTACATCGTCCATGAGTGGAAAATTTGCAGTTCAAAGAAAAAATAATGGTTTGGAGATCATATTCACTGGGGAAGAAATGAAGATGAAAAGAAGGATGCAGTTCATTTTAAGTTCTGAGGGTGGAAGTAGATTTCAGGGCGATTTCAGGGAAGTAGATTTGTCTTTTCCTCCGGGGAATAATCAGATTTCTTCCCAAATCCCTACAACCTTTTTCCTCTTCTCCTACTTGGGCTTCCCTGTTTGCACACATGTGTGTGCAGGAATGGCTGTGTGCTTCGACTCAGCTCCAGCTGGAATCATGCTCTCCTTTGTGACTGTTGGACAAATTCAACAGTACAAAAATACAATTGATGACTTGATGAAAGCGCTGCACCTTCAAGCCATAGATGCAGCCTTTTGTCAAGTCATCAACTGCATTTTGTACTGAGGTTAACAAAAAAAGAGATAAAATATTAATTGTTCCTTTAAACTTTAAGAAAACTTTAAAAGAAAAAAATAGGCCAAATACATTATTTTAAAAAAGAAAATCTTATACAGTAAACAGTTAACTGTTGAGCTGTACATTCTTTATAAAAAAATTATTCAGTTTTACTGAGCAGGAGATATAGGTATGAACTTGATAGAAATATGGTAGAACAATAATCAATATAATTCATTTTAAGTAAATACATTTTACTAAATATGGTTATTGACCAACCCTTTTATTAACTATAAACTTGCCATTTTATTTGGTTTGAATTAGTTTCATCTCTGCATTATAATTTTATGTTTTGTTTATGTTGATGAATCAACATCAATCCCAGGGAACAGAGAGAACAAATACCAGTTAGTCCTGTTTAAGGTGTTAACAATAAAGGTACCTCCATTTTCATAAAGGAAAGAAAGCCAAATACTAATGTAGGACAGCATGTATTATCAAATCAGTGTGATAAGTTTGGAGAAATGAGTCATATACTGATATAACTTATAGGTCTATTTTGTTTGATGTTCCCTTTAGAAGATCAGGATAAAATAATACTTATGAAATGAAGGAAAATTGACTGAGATAAAAGTCACAAAATTTCTACTGGGAGAACTTACTTAAGATTGTTTTAAACTTACTGGAGATTGTTTTAAACATGACTTTATACAGAGATATGTATCTATGTGGAACTAGTTCTTCAAAAAACCAGAGAATTAACGTGAGAAAAGTAAACAACAGCCTTTTGGCTATGATGCCCTGATGGGCATGTTAGGACATTCTAACCTGAATGCAGGTGTTGGAGCTTACTGGTATACCATTTAAGATGGGCAGTCAGGGGTTGGGAGGAAACATGTTTTGAATGTTTGCAATCAATCTGAATATAGACTAAATGAGTTACTCTAGGTTACCACAAGTGGGGATAACAGGGCAGGGAAAATTTATTTACTCATGCCTGGAAGGCAAATATGTATAGACTAACCCGATGTGTAGGTCAAGTAATGTAATATGAGGGGCACCTAAACTATTCTAGTCAAAATACTTCTCCAACTCTATAGCAAGTACATATTCTACTATTAGAATACTAAATTGAGGCAAACATGATGGATAGATTTTATCTTTCCTGCCAAATGAGTAAGAGGACGATTCATGGGACTCAGAAATGAAATGCGTTATGCTTCCAAATTTTTTAGAAATTATTTATTTTTAAAACAAATGTGGTGGCACATATTCCATGTTATTTGTGAGGGGAGGGGTGCAGTCTGTGTCTCAGAATCTATTAAATGCATGACATCAGCTGAAGCGTTCAGCACTATATTAAGAAAGAAAGGCAAGCAAGTAAGAAGCATGAAAGATGGGACCCGCAGCAAGATGGCCGAATAGGAACAGCTCCAGTCTCCAGCTCCCAGTGTGAGAGACACAGAAGACAGATGATTTCTGCATTTTCAACTGAGGTACCGGGTTCATCTCATTGGGGAGTGCTGGACAATTGCTGTTGGTCAGCTGGTGCAGCCCGACCAGCGAGAGCTGAAGCAGGGCCAGGCATTGCCTCACCTGAGAAGTACAAAGGGGAAGGGAATCCCTTTTCCTAGCCAGGGGAACTGAGACACACAACACCTGGAAAACTGGGTAACTCCCACCATAACACTATGCTCTACCAAGGGTCTTAGCAAATGGCACACGAGGAGATTATATCCCACACCTGGCCAGGAGGGTCCCACACCCACTGAGCCTCCCTCATTGCTAGCACAGCAGTCTGAGATCTAACTGCAAGGCAGCAGTGAGCCTGGGGGAGGGGTGCCTGCCATTGCTGAGGCTTAAGTCGGTAAACAAAGCCCCCAGGAAGCTTGAACTGGATGGAGCCCACAGCAGCTCAAGGAGGCCTGCATGTCTCTGTAGACTCCACCTCTGGGGACAGGGCACAGCTAAACAAAAAGCAGCAGAAACCTCTGCAGATGCAAATGACCCTGTCTGACAGCTTTGAAGAGAGCAGTGGATCTCTCAATATGGAGGTTGAGATCTGAGAACGGACAGACTGCCTGCTCAAGTGGGTCCCTGACCCCTGAGTAGCCTAACTGGGAGACATCCCCCAATAGGTGCAGACCGACACCCCACACCTCAAACGGCAGGGTACACCCCTAGACGAAGCTTCCAGAGCAAGAATCAGACAAGAACACTCACTGTTCAGCAATATTCTATCTTCTGCAGCCTCTGCTGCTGATATCCAGGCAAACAGCGTCTGGAGTGGACCTCAAGCAATCTCCAACAGACCTACAGCTGAGGGTCCTGACTGTTAGAAGGAAAACTAACAAACAGAAAGGACACCCACACCAAAACCCCATCAGTACATCACCATCATCAAAGACGAAAGGCAGATAAAACCACAAAGATGGGGAAAAAGCAGGGCAGAAAAGCTGGAAATTCAAAAAATAAGAGCGCATCTCCCTCTCCAAAGGAATGCAGCTCATTGCCAGCAACAGATCAAAGATGGACGGAGAATGACTTTGACGAGCTGAGAGAAGAAGGCTTCGGTCCAACTAACTTCTCAGAGCTAAAGGAGGAATTACGTACCCAGTGCAAAGGAACCAAAAATCTTGAAAAAAGAATGGAAGAATGGATAACTAGAATAATCAATGCAGAGAAGGCCATAAACGAACTGATAGAGATGAAAACCATGACACGAGAAATACGTGACAAATGTACAAGCTTCAGTAACCAACTCGATCAACTGGAAGAAAGAGTATCAGCGATTGAGGATCAAATGAATGAAATGAAGTGAGAAGAGAAGTCTAAAGAAAAAAGAGGAAAAAGAAATAAACAAAGCCTGCAAGAAGTATGGGATTATGTGAAAAGACCAAATCTACATCTGATTGGGGTGCCTGAAAGTGAGGGAGAAAATGGAACCAAGTTGGAAAACACTCTTCAGGATGTCATCCAGGAGAACTTCCCCAGTCTAGTAAGGCAGGCCAACATTCAAATTCAGGAAATACAGAGAACGCCACAAAGATCCTCCTCGAGATGAGCAACTCCAAGACACATAATTGTCAGATTCACCAAAGTTGAAATGAAAGAAAAATGTTAAGGGCAGCCAGAGAGAAAGGTCGGGTTACACACAAAGGGAAGCCCATCAGACTAACAGCAGATCTCTCATCAGAAACTCTCCAAGCCAGAAGAGAGTGGGGGCCAATATTCAAC
>NW_016816004.1:26074-62381 GCF_001698545.2 Rhinopithecus bieti
TGATAGAACACTTTTACACTGTTGGTGGGATTGTAAACTAGTTCAACCATTATGGAAAACAGTATGGCAATTCCTCAAGGATCTAGAACTAGATGTACCATATGACCCAGCCATCCCATTAGTGGGGATATACCCAAAGGATTATAAATCATGCTGGCTGCTATAAAGACACATGTACACGTATGTTTATTGCAGCACTTTTCACAATAGCAAAGACTTGGAATCAACCCAAATGTCCATCAGTGATAGACTGGATTAAGAAAATGTGGCACATATACACCATGGAATACTATGCAGCCATAAAAAAGGATGAGTTTGTGTCCTTTGTAGGGACATGGATGCAGCTGGAAACCATCGTTCTCAGCAAACTAGCACAAGAACAGAAAACCAAACACCGCATGTTCTCACTCATAGGTGGAAATTGAACAATGAGATCACTTGGACTCGGGAAGGGGAACATCACACACCAGGGCCTATTATGGGGAGGGGGGAGAGGGGAGGAATTGCATTGGGAGTTATACCTGATGTAAATGACGAGCTGATGGGTGCTGATGAGTTGATGGGTGCAGCACACCAACATGTCACAAGTATACATATGTAACAAACCTGCATGTTGTGCACATGTACCCTAGAACTTAAAGTATAATAATAATAATAATAAAGAAATGGAAAAAAAAAAAGGAAGCATGAAAGACAAGAAGCAAAAAAGTAAGACTAAGGTCTTGAAAGTTCAAGTGTCAAAATGGCAAAAACTTTGGGAGTTGTGACTCATTGTCTCAGTAGCACACATCAATTAATCTATATTGCTTGCTCTTCAACAAGAAACAGCCCAGATGAATGAGGCACATATCAAGGAAGTCATTAATTCTCAGAGATCAAGACAAGATAATGTCCCAAACTGAGGTTCCTGGAAGACTGGGGGCAGCTGGGTTCACAGGAAGAGGCAGTTCTAAAAGTGGGTGGGAGGAGGACCCTCATACAAGTTCCATTCTTAGTTTTATGTCAACTGAACTAGGAGTGTGACTCTCCAAAAACCCCATTACCTGAGCCCTCTCAGTCTCATACTGTCACACACACACAAAAAGTAAGACTGAAATGTATCATGGTGAGAATTCTTGCAGAGAGGCATGCAATGAGCACCAAAGGGATGAAATCTGGTATAATTTCCTCAGCAATCTGATGGCTGTTCTCCTTTGCTGCTGCTCTTCCTTGCCTCCTCATCCCCTCCTGTAAAGCATGTCTCATTTCATCCCAGCAAAGTATGTATTGAATTAGTTCCTCTTAACATGGTGTATTAGTCCGTTTTCACTCTGCTGATAAAGACATACGCGAGACTGGGCAATTTACAAAAGAAAGACCTTTAATGGACTTAACAGTACCACACGACTGGGGAGGCCTCACAATCATGGCGGAAGGTGAAAGGCACTTCTTATATGGCGATGGCAGCAGCCAGAGAGAGTTTGTGCAGGGAAACTCCCATTTTTAAAACCATCAGATTTGGTGAGACTCATTCACTATCACGAGAACAGTGCAGGAAAGACCTGCCCCCATGATTCTATCACCTGCCATCGGGTTCCTCCCACAACACGTGGGAATTGTGGGAGTTACAATTCAAGACGAGAATTGAGTGGGGACACAGCCAAATCATATCGCTTGGGTAATGATAAAGGGCTACACACACAGTAAAGAGAATTACATAGGCACAATCCCTGCTCATAGAAATGTATCTAATGCAGGCTATTAAAAAACAAAAGAAAATGGTGTAGGATATTTATAGCACATTTAATATAATTGACCAATAGTAAACCTAGTAGAACCTTATCCACAATACTTCCCTTCTCAATTTTTTCTTCTATTTAACTTCATATTTAAATACATAACCCTTATTTAAAGGAAAATTACTATTTTTGAGATAGAAAGATTGATTACTCTCCTTGAGAAAATACATACCAACAAAGTAACTTATTTGTTTAAGGACTGCTAGAAAACAATGAAGCTCAAAATGTAATAATTATGAGTATGACTATGTACTTTTACATTTGAAATATGTGTATTATGGATAACCAAATAATTAGTTCATAGACAACGAAATGCCAGTGGCATAATCTAAATATATTTATTTATTCATCTATCATTCAATAAATACTGAGCATTTTTAAAATACACCACACACTATGAGTAAAGTCAGTCAAGATTTCTTCTGTCATGGGTCTTACAAAAGTCTTGGGAGGAAGATGTTAAACTAAAATCATTACAATTTAATAAATGTTTAAGATTTATGTGCAATTTCTCCTGACATCTCAATTTAGTTTTATCAGAAGCTCCACATTCCAAATTAAGACACCAACTCCTGTGCAGGATTTTCAGAGAGTGGTTTAAAACCCTATCTTGTGACCTTTGATTCATTATCCCCCTCAACTATCTATGAGTCTCGGGAATTAATCAGAATTTGGAGAATTCAGACACAGACATTCTCTAGAATGACTTACGGGCTTTCCTCTAGTCCCACCCATTGCAATGAGGAAGCTTGTCTCTGCTCACTCTACTTACCCAATTGAGAGGGTCTTTACTCAGAGAGTTTGATACATGTCCCCTGGAGTATCCATGGAAGAATATATGACTCCCCTTTGAGGGGTCCAAAGGTGAAAGGGCTTGATTAGACAGCCCTGAAATAGTGAGACCCCAAGGTGAGTTGAGAGAGACCAGCACTCCCACTGTCTAGATATCCATTAATCCTTCATGATTCTTGTGGGTTGAAAGTCTTCCTAAGAGAAGGAGCTGGCCTGGGGCCCTAATAAAAGAGAACTCTTTCTTTTTAAAAAAGTTTTTAGAGACAAGATCTCACTCTGTCACCCAGGCTAAGATCATAGCTCACTGCAGCCTCAAATTTTGGGCTCAAGCGATCCTCCTGCCTTAGCCTCCCCAGTAGCAGGGACAACAGGCATGTGCCACCATGCCTATTTTTTAAATTTTTTGTAGAGACAAAGTCTTGCCATGTTGCTCAGGCTGGTCTTAAACTACTGGCCTCAAGTGATCCTCCTGCCTCAGCCTCCCAAAATGCTGGGATTACAGGCGTGAGCCACTGTGCCCAGACCCAAAGAGAATTCTTCAGTGTGGTCCCAAAAGAGGGGAACCAGCCTGCCAGGAATGGGATTGAGGGGCAGCCCCCTGAAGGACAGATGTTGATTTTACATGTTAGCAAAGCTGCAGTCTGAAGATCTGCAAAAAGTCTCTGAGAAACTCACAGAATGGCTCTAAAAAGAGAAAGAGCCGGCATTATGCATGGGCTCTCCATGGCTCCAGGTTCAGATGACAACAGTACCAGCCACAATGGAAATATACTTTGCCCTAATCTACTCTTCCACTGGTTTGACCACAGAGAGATCAGAAACAGTCAGTGACTGAGGACAGAGAGAAGAGGCTGAGAAAGCCTCCTCCCCTACTGTGAGCCTCCCAACGACAGGCAAACCGAAGCTAAGGGAGAGAAGAGTTTTAACATTGAATAGTGAGTTTTTATACCTCCCTAATTGAACTGGAGTGTGATTATTAGACTGACTTTTTAGTGCTTCTCTACCTCAAAAGGGGTTACTTCATTAATTTTTTATGTTTTGTTTTGGTAATTTTTTGTAGAGACAAAGGCCAGGCTGGTCTTAAACTCCTGGCCTCAGCCATTCTTTCATCTTAGCCTCCCAAAGAAGTGGAATTATAGGCATGAACCACCATGCCTGGCTAATTAATTATTAAATGACTAAAAACCCTACCTTAGATTTTATGGCAGTATAGAAAAAATGGATCTACAGAGTCTCAAAGGAGCAGTAGCAAGTGGAATCACTCTTATATTTGGACTTAACTGTCTACTGCAGTCAATAAACTACCACATTCAAGAACTTCACAGTGCGATGAAATGTAAGAGAACTAACCCAAAATAGATAATTAGGGAAACTTGATTGAAGTAGCAAATATTACGTTTTGATCTGAAAAATAAGAGTTACCTGGGTAAAAGGAGTGGGACGCAGGAGCGTAAAGGTCAGAAAAAGCTATTCAGAAAAAAGGGGGAAAAAAACCGTGAGAAAGCCTGTGGTAGGAAATGGCATTGCTGCAGATACTGTGGCTGCATAACAAATGACCCCGAAACATAGCAGCGTAAAACAACAATTCATTTTCTTTCTATCAGTTCTATAGGTTGATTGGGCTCAGCTAGTTGCTTCATTATTAGAGTCTCACAAGGATGTAGTAAGATAATAGCTGTGGCTGAAGTCCCCTGAAGGCTCGTTAAGGCTGGACATCCAGGATGGCTCCCGCACATGGCTGGAAATGCTGTTGGCTATCAGCTGGGAGCTTAGCTTGGGATTTCAGCTGGAGCATCTACACAGGACCCCTCCATGTGGCCTGGACTTCACAGCATGGTATCTGGGTTTGGAGTGGGAGTGTTCTACGACTGAGTGTTCCAGAACTGGTTTAAGGACCCATGATCTTTATGACCTCATGAGAAGAGTGTCGTTTCAGGCACATTCTATTGGTCAAAACCATCACAAGCCAGCCTACATTCAAGGGGATGGGAATCTCAATGCAAGACTGATCAAAGGATTTTAAGGCCATGTTTTTAAACTACCATAGTCATGGCCCAATGGAAAAACTAAAAATTCAGTGTGTCTGAAGTATAAAAATTACCAATGAGTTTTCAGGCCATTTAAAGAGCTTGGAAGCTATCCTTAGAATCATGGGATGAAATTAAAAGATTACTGAGAAATGAGTAATTAGCAAGGATAATGTAGAAGATCGTTAAAATTATTCATGGAGCCAAGAATCTGAGTAATTTCCTGTGGAAAGAAATAAATTATTGCCTGTTAAGAATCTACTTTTAATCAAGACAAGCACCACTATAGCAATCAAGACAGACTGTATAATATTGGGCAGATTTGGGGGTAACCAGGACAGATTAGAAATGTATGGTAAAGTTTCCTCTTGACGAAAAGTTACCTTTTGATGAATGTGCATTTGAAATAAGAGCCATCATCATTTTGAGATTTGTTAAAGTATTTATGTTCCCCTCCATTCATCTCTTAAACTTGTAACTAACAATACTCTGATTTCATTGTAGCATTTTACTTCATAGTTTAAATACAGATTAGGATACATTTATTTCATCAAACTTTGCCAACAGTGGTCAGCTTTGAGTTTTTATCTTCTAACTATGTCATCAAAAATCTTTAAACATTTTCTAGTATAAGCACGTTATATGAAGTGAACAAAATCACAAAACCCATGTGATTGGGTAAAATTGTGGATGTGATATCACAATAGACAAACAACCAAACTCTCTTTCTTCTTCTTCCAGCTCCAGGGCAAGAAGTGGGGGAGGTGTAAATCTCAAAATTACCTTGAAGGACCCATTGCATAGCCTAGTCTCTTCAAGGTGTTCAATTTGAGCTCTTGTCTATCAATTCTAATTCTTCCCTAGTTTATCTAGTTTCATGTATATATTTTACAATGCAGCTTTCTGATAATGTCAAGGATTATAACTCAGAAGCCACTCTCTCATTTATTGAGGGACTATTCTTTGCAAGGCAATGTGGAAGATGTTGGAGGGATACAAAGATTAAATAGGCAATAAGTTCTAGTAGGAAGGTTGATATGCACAACAATCACTGTTATACAAAAAGTAGAAAGTGGCAAAAGCAGCAGGAAGGGGGTTACTCAGAATGCTACAGGGATTCAGAAGACCAAGACATTTGAGACGAGTCTTCAGTTATTTCAGTTGGTAAAGAAGTGATCATGATTTTTGCAACTGGAACTGCAGTGAAGTGGTACAGATCAAGATTTGAGTATGTGGAGAATAGCATTCCATAAATAAAGACAATATAAGATGAATCACAGATATAAGAAAGTCCAAACTGGGTATAAGTAACAATCACTGTGACTAAAGTATAAGGAAAGGAATCAGAGAAAAAGATCCAAAGATAGAGCTAGACAATGTTACAGCTTTGATGTTAGACAAAATCTAGACTTTATTCTAGATTGTTTTTCTAAGCAGGAGAGAGTTATTGAAGGTTTTGGGGTAAAAGGTTGATGCAATAACATCTATGCTTTAGCAAATTAGGTTGGCAGGATGTGTAAAATGGGTTTCAGGTGAGCTAGTTAGTGGCAAGGAGACCAGCAGAGAGTCTACTGTCATCATCCAGGAAGGAACCTGAACTAAGGTGACTACACAGAATTTCAGTGAGATAGGCATTACTGAAATAGAATCAAAAAATCTTGATAACTAATTGGATATAGAGGGCCAGGGAACAGGAGGAGTCAAAGATTATGTCAACATTAAAAGTCTAGTTGATGGGAAAACATGTAAAACAAATGAGAATTGGTGTAGCTACGAAAAGACAGATGAGTGTAAATTTAAACATATTACATTTTAGGTATCATGAAAATATTCAAATGGAGCTGTCTTGAAGGCACTTAGGAACTTGGAGTTTAGAAGGCAGGGTTGGAGATTTGAAATCATCTGAAGATTAATAACGGTTACCATTTATTGAAAGCTTAAAATGTACCAGACTCCATGCTAAGCACTTTACATATATTACCTTATACGCCTCACAGTTAACATGAAAAATAGGCATTATTATTCTACTGAGAACTAAAGAATGATAGAACTTGCCCAAAGTTTCTCAACTAGTAAACAGAATTGGGATTGCAAACAGATCTGTTTAAATCCAGAGTAGTTCTGTGGATGTTAAAGTCAGGAATTAATTACAGAGCAGCTCTACTTGTTCGCTTAGAATAGTGTCTAGCGCATAGGAGGGAGTCTACACCTAACTTTCTGTGGTGAAGAGGGAGAGGCCACAGCACTCCCCACTCAAAGGCTCAAGGCCTTTCCCTCTCTTTCCTTCCCCCAGACATCTTATTTGAAATGCCTGGGGGTTGGGGAGTTTTAGGTGGAGGGTGCAAGGCCTGGGGTGAAAGTTTAGGATGATAAATTGGGTACTGCTGCTCTAAATTAGTCCTTGAGGGCTGTATCAGTCAGGGTTTTCTAGAGGGACATAACTAATAGGATAGATGTTTCTATAAAGGGAAGTTTATTAAGTATTGACCCACATGGTCACAGGGTGAGGTCCCCCAGTAGGCTGTCTGCAAGCTGAGGAGCAAGGAAGGCAGTCCGAGTCCCAAAACCTTAAAAGCAGGGAAGCCCACAGTGCAGCTTTCTGTTGGTGGTCAAAGGTCCAAGAGTCCCAAAGCCAGAGAACTTGAAGTCCGATGTTCAAGGACAGGAAGCACCCAACACGAGAGAAAGATGGAAGCCAGAAGACTCAGTCGGTCTAGTCTTTCCACATTCTTCTGCCTGCTTTTTATTCTGGCTGTCCTGGTAGCTGATTATATTGTGCCCACCCAGACTGAGGGTGGGTCTGCCTTTCCCAGTCCACTGACTCGAACGTTAATCTCCTTTGGCAATACCCTCAAAGACACACCCAGGAACAATACTTTGCATCCTTCAATCCAATCAAGTTGACACTTAATATTAACCATTACAAGGGTGTTTTAGTGTCAAGTGTTGGAACTCTCTCTAGAATTTTTTAGGTAATGTCTTATCTTTCATATCTTTGAATCCTCCTTTAAGTCCATGGTAACAAGTGCCACTTGGCATCTTGTTAAGTGCTCATGAATAATACCCACCATTACTCAGCAGTGGAACCATAGTGTGGATCCCTGAAATCTACTTCCACCCTCAGAATTTAAAATGAACCATCCAAATCTAATTGGATTGCATGTGGTAGAGGGTGATTTCAGGAGCCTGCAAACAAGCCACAGGAATCCGAGTTCTTCCACTTCCCTCGATGGACCTGAGTTCAATTTTAAACAACACAAAGACAGTGCTATGGTTTGAAAGTTTGCCCCTTCCAAAACACATGTCAAAATTCAATTGCCATTGTAACACTATTAGGAGGTGGGACCCTTGAGAGGTGATGAGGCCATGAGGGCTCCACCCCCATGGATGGAATTGGTACCGTTTGGCCCTCTCTCACCCTCTTTGCCCTTCTACTCTTCTCCCATGTGAGGAAGAGTTTTCCTCCCCTCTGAAGCATGAAGCATGCAAAGTGTTGTCTTGGAATCAGAATTGCCAAATCTGCTGGCACCTTGGACTTTCCAGCCTCCTGAATCATAAAAAATAAATTTCTATTATTTATAAATTACCCAGTCTCATGTGTTCTGTTACAGAATCACAAAGGGACTAACAGAAAGGTTTTTGATGCATTTATCTTGATTTACCAATAGCACAATTATTGAAAGGCCAAAAGCTCCACCCCACTGCCATCCTACTTGAAAAAAAAGATTAAAATGTGAGTTTTAAAAGTAAAACTTCTTCCACCTTGAGAGGCTTGTATGGCTAAAAAGTCCATGTAATGAAGTTCCTTCTGTTTTGAAACAAAACTTTACTGGAAACAGAAGACTTCTCCAATAATGTAACACAAGCCCCAGTTCTAATCCCCATTGGAGTGTAGCCTTGTGGTAAACCACAACAGATCAGAGTCCTGCATGCCCTGGAGCTGGAGCACACAGGGCAAGCAAAGGCTGCCTCCTTCCCGTGCACTGCATTAATCTCCAAATAACAGTACCACACACTTTTTGAGCTCTTATGTTTCCAGAGCTGTTCTAACCACTTACACGTATGCCTTCTGATTTAACCATCACAAAAACCTATTGAGGCAGAAAATATCCCATTTTATAGACAATGCTATTATATGTTCATCCTCAGAATTTCTAGCTTGGGTAGAAGTTAACATCAATCACTCATGCATGCCTCTTTCCTTCCTAGTTCTAACCACGAGTATGAACACAATGAAGCAGACAGGAATCAGAATATTCACTTTCTTTACAGAGGCCTAATGACCTCAAATTACAGGGTCCCTGAAAGTACCTCATTAGAGAAAATAATTTGGACTTGAAGCCAAAACAAACAAGGCTTCCTATTACATCCCACCAAATCTGAACCTGAGAACCAGGGGTGCACTGGATCTGCGGGGAAGACTCTTCATACATATCTCCAACCATCAGTGGTGTGATGGATTGGGACCTGTCACAAAGAGCCAGTCAACAGAAGAGTGTGGAAAGCACAGTAGAGAAACGGCTTTTAGAAGGCAGATACCGAGCCAGGTCTGTTTACTCCACAGCCCACTGTCTCTTTCATAATCTGCCTAGGAGAGACAGAATCCTGTTTCTTGCTTTTAAACATAGCTTTCAAACATAACTGCCCACTGGAATCACTTGGAAAGGTTTTAAAAATTGCAATGACTTGACCATAGCCCAGGCCAACTAAATCAGATTCTCTGGAACAAAAACATTTAAGTTCTCCAGGAAATTCCAATGTGCAGCCTAGACTAAGAGCCACCACTTTATAGGCTTGGCAACCCCAGCCCCTCATAATGCAGCCAGTCATAACTAGCGGTTTTTGAGTGACTATACTAAGCAATTTGCATAATCCTCATCACAACTCTAAGAGACACATGATAATCACAGCATTTCACAGATGGGAAAAGTGGTGCTTGGAAAAAGGCTGAGAGACAAGAGACAGACCTGGGATTACAAAGTTCGTATTCTGTCTCCCAAGCTAAATACTTAACCACCATATGCCATGCTGCTCCTGTGGATGCCCTGATTCCAGCAATCTCTCCAACCACATAATACATTCTTCTTTTATAGAGAGAAGCAAATAAGGCTTAGAGATACTACAAGAGTTGACTCCAGTATTCCCTTCTAAAAGAAAGCATAAACTCCTTCCATGGAAGTTAAGCAGGAAGAATAAAGGTTTCCAAAAACTAACATTTGTAGAGACTTGGAAAATGTGTGGCAGGGTGTTAAAACATCAATAGAGATGCTTAGAATTATAAAGCAGTTGAAGTCATACAGCATAATTTTTTTATAGAATCAACTTAGTAGTTCTGAACAGCCATCCTTGATATCTGAAGATTAAGAAAACTGGACAGCACAGTCTATGAAGATAGGGCTAAGGATTGTGAAGGAAGGTGTCATGGGAAATTGTGGGAGCAAGAGAACCAAAGATGCTTGTGAACATACAATGACAATACAAGCCAAGGGTGGAAAAAAACGAACAAAAGGCTGGGAGGGGCTGAAAGGCTGCAGGACAGGTGAGGTAAAGCTCACATACTGAGACACTTAACACTGGACCAGTAAAGATGACACATTACTTAGTAACTCAGCTATTTTAAAAGGTGTACAGCAGAAAAAAAAAAATCTCATTTCACATCTCTAAACCTTTGCAAATATACAAATATAAACTGGATCTTGCTTTTATAAAAGTTTGCTGAAAGTATGTAAATGTTTATATGTCAAATAACATATATTTGTATACATGTAATGCTAGTAATAGAAATTCTGGCACCGAAGAGAATGTAATGACTATATGGTAACTTCTTCTATAGGGCAAATAATAATTCTGTTATTCTTTTTACAATTGAGCATTTTCACATTATGAATCGGCAGGATGATGGCATATAATTTGGCCCCAGGGAAAAGCATATCTTATTACTATGGAGTAAAAGAACACCTGATGAGCAATAGCAAAATAATTTAGTTTCCTTGTTTATTGCTTGCTTTTCAAGGTATGAATCATTATTCCTTTTGAGAAGAGTGCTGAAAGGAGGACAAAAGCCTCCACCCATCTATGCCAGGACACAGCTGCATTAAGCCTGTGGAATAACAATTTGCATCTTCAGAGCTGCACCCATTAACTGCTCTTTTAGCTGCTAGAGAATTCGAGAAAGTTTTGCAATCAGGCCGCGTGCAGTGGCTCACGCCTGTAATTCCAGCACTTTGGGAGGCCAAGGTGGGTGAGCCACTTGAAGTTAGGAGTTTGAGACCAGTCTGGCCAACACGGTGAAACCCCATCTCTACTAAAAATACAAAAGCTAGCAGGGCATGGTGGCACACATCTGTCATCCCTGCTACCCCGTAGACTGAGGCAGGAGAATCCCTTGAACCTGGGAGGTGGAGGTTGCAGTGAGCCAAGATTGAGCCACTGCCCTCCAACCTGGGTGACAGAGTGAGGCTCCATTTCACAAAAAAGAAAGTTTTGCAATGAGCAAGATTAGGTTAACACGTTTCCATTTTTGGTGAAATTTTACATTAAAATGACCTGATCTATCTATGTTACAGTCAATTGAACATGACAGGGTCTATAGGTTTTAACTG
The DNA here is from genome assembly GCF_001698545.2 of Rhinopithecus bieti. Taxonomy (NCBI): domain Eukaryota; kingdom Metazoa; phylum Chordata; class Mammalia; order Primates; family Cercopithecidae; genus Rhinopithecus; species Rhinopithecus bieti. Next base: position 37,274 of record NW_016816004.1, read on the forward strand.
TGCTAGTCTGCAATTTGGTGATGTTTCTGGAATGGAAAAACAAACTAAATTGATAAGATTTGTGGTCATCTCGTTCTTCTCAAATCGTATGACTAAATGAGTTCACCTAGGAGTGATTTGTCAACTCTATCCTTAATGCACGTGTGCATGTGCACGCGCACACACACAAACTACAGCAGATAAAATTTTAACACATTCCCATTACATTATGAATTTGAAATCCTAGTGTAATATGATGCAGACAGAAGGCACACTTAGTGTTATCTGAACAAATAAATTCTTCTGGAATTCCTTTTTGTTGTTGTTGTACTAAATTCTAGTGTTTTATGGCTATACTTAATAAATTTTGAAATGAGTCTTATGCTAAAAATCATAGAGGATATTTACCCCCATCATTTAGTTAGGAGCTTTAGAATTAAGGTCTTCAAACATATTTCTTAAATTGCCACAAAATTAATGCTGAGGCCGGGCACGGTGGCTCATGCCTCTAATCCCAGCACTTTGGGATGCCAAGGCGGGTGGATCACCTGAGGTCGGGAGTTCAAGGCCAGCCTGACCAACATGGAGAAACTCCATCTCTACTAAAAATACAAAATTAGCTGGGCATGGTGGTGCATGCCTGTAATCCCAGCTACTCGGGAGGCTGAGGCAGGAGAATCGCTTGAACCCGGGAGGCAGAGGTTGTGGTGAGCTGAGATCGCACCACTGCACTCCAGCCTGGGCAACAAGAGCCGAAACTCCGTCTCAAAAAAAAAAATTTTCGTTCTGAAAAATCTGAAAATTAATTTTTTACTTCGGAGTTGTTTTCAAAGATTAAATTTAATAGGATCTGCTTTGCCAGATTTTATCTATTAGGTTGATCAAAAATGCTTGAATATGAGCAGTTTCATACAGTACAACCTGATTAGAATCAGCTTCACATTAAATGAAACAATGCAGCCCTATATATTCCAAAGAAAAAAGTATTTGCAGGAAAGATAACCTCAGCTACCCTGCAACATGCTAAAAATACCAACTACAACACATATGCAGCACCAGGTGTTACGGTGCCAGCTTCCCATGTAACTCTGGGGTAGTAAGAAGCAGGGACATAGCTTAAAATAACCGACCAATACAAAAATGTCATGCTGCCAAAAATTTTCTTATCCCATTCGCAAAGGTGTTTTGTTTGTTCACTTAGCTTTTCCCTTTTCCACCTTCCACAGAAGGGACTGAAGGGTAATGAATCTTCAAGAATTAAGATTAGATAGAAACCTGAGTAACCAGCCATTTCACAGGCAATAATTGGCTACTGAGTAATGCTGGCTTTGTTCTAAGTCAGAAGCTGACTTGGTTATTTACTATAGAACACAAACATCCACAGCCACTAAATGACTTTACAGAAAACTAGCCACATTAAGTATGACATGTAATGATAACAAAACTACTTTTGAGAACATAGTTTAAAATTCTGAAAAATAAAAGATAAAGATTTTCTTATTTCTAATAGGGGGAAGGGGTTCCCACATTTTCCAGAAGATAAAACAAGAGACCCAAACACAGGACATGACAGCCCCGTACAGCAAGACGCACTTTCCACAGTCAACCAGAGATTCCCTCTACTTCTTTATCCTAAAGTGTTGAGATTTAAATCAATTCAGACTCTACATACAATTCTTTGAGTCTCTTTTCATTTTCAATTTTATTTTTTAAAAAAGACATTGAGGTTATGGTAAGAAATTATGAAGTTACTTTTTTAATCTGTCAATTGCTACAGTAGTGGAATAAATAAATAAGATTTTTTAAAAGTTCAATGTTTACAGACATAAAAAAAAGTGACTGAATTAGAAGACATTTAAATAATGTTGATACACACCAGGAAGGGATTTAGGCAAGGAAAGGCACATCATATTACCACAAGAAATAAAGACCATAGTTGGAGGTTAATCGACAACCAAAACTTTAGATCTTGTGGTAGGTTTCCCAGCTCTGGAGGGGTCATTATGGTGAAACGTTCTTTATGGTACTGGGCTGGAACAAATAAATAGCAGTTGGGGAATTTTACTTTGTAACTGTAATATAATGTTAAAAAGAAAGCACACTTTTAATAACCCTGGTATGTGAAGAGGAAATAAAAAAATCCAAAACAATTTGGTAGTACTGAAAATCCTATGGAGAGTTAAAAATAATAATAGTAATATTAATCCTCGCCCAGCTGAATTGGAATTCTTGCAGTTACAAAGTTAAAATTTCAAGTAAACACTGTATTTTTCACTTTTGGTAGACAGACACAGTGCAGATACAAACAGCTGCCATATCTCACCTCGGATGAAGCTATGTGTCAACACTTAGGGAAAATGATCTTAGATAATTTCCCAATTTTACAGAGCTTAAATCTTTGAAAATAGCACTAGTACTGCTGGCTGACTGGCTATCTACAACAGCAAAGTGAACATAAAGTTTTGACAAAGATGAGAGGTTTCCCCAAGAAACTAATATAGAGTTTTTAGTTGAACAAATACAGTTGCTTTAGTTTTACGGAAAAGTCTAACAGACATTAGCACAACTTGTTTTGGGTCACATTCCTACTGCCAATTTTCTTTCATAAATCTGTGTCAAGTCTTTATCCAGTTCTTTCTGTCTACGCCTAGATTAGTTTATTTGAAAGATGGCATCACTTAAAGTAAACCACATAAATTTTAGTGGTATTAAGTGTGTATTTAGTGGTGAATGTGTATAAATAAAATATTTTCATAATAAAATGGTATATCCACAAATAAAATTAAAACAATTGAGAGGTGGGGAAAATATCAGTATTATTTTAAAAAAATAAAAATGGCAATTGTAAAGCAGGCAGTTTCTTGCTCATGCCACACGATATGCCTTCATTAAGGTGTACTCTTTCCGGTTGGTGTGGGCAGCCCAGATGAAGAGAGCAGAAGCCATGAACTGTAAGGGAGCTGAGACACAAGCCAGGCAGAAGGACCATCCAAATTCACCGGATACATTGTCAGGGAGCTCTAGTTTCTGGTGGAGTAGTTCAATTCCAGCAACATAACAACTTACTGAGCCCAGTGTACACAGACCTTGGGGGAAAATGTAGAAAACAAAACAAAACATGGCTGGGTAAAAGCACAGTAAAGAGTTTTTCAGGCAATGAGACAGGGCAGTTAATACATGAACATTTAAGATTTATAATTCTTTGGTCCCTAAAGAGACAGGAAGAAGCTAAAAGGTAACTATGGTGACAAAACCTACCTGCAAGGAGATGGAGAATGCCCGTGGCAATGGTGGGATATAAGCTTCGGCAAATGCAAGCACAAAGTCCAATCAAAGCCCCAAAGCACATCAAACCTAAACTCACAAAAGGTAAAAGGAACTGGCAACGCCAAAGATCTGATTTTTAAAAAGAAAGAATAGAAATGTTACCATGATTTCAGACCACTTTCCCCACAATGGCAATTTCTTTCATATTCTAATTAGATCTTTTCTCAAAAAGTGAGAAAGTATTTTAACATTGAGGCCTCTTTTCTAAAGCACAATATTCAAAAGGATGCTAACCTTGTCCTGATAAAAGTAAAAGGACACTAACAGGTAGCAATTACTGAGGGTTCACTATGTTCCATGCTATGTTTGTCTACACATTTTCTGTATTAATCCTCCCAACAACCCTAGAAAGTAGGTACAGTCAGCCCTCCATATCTGCAGGTTTTGCATCCACAGATTCAACTAATCAAGGGTTAAAAATATTCAGAAAATAAATAATGATACAAATTTACAAATATATAGTATAACAACTATTTACATAGCATTGATACTGTGTTGGGTATTATAAGCAATCTAAAGATGATTTAAAGTATACAGGAGGATTGTGTAGGTTAATATGCTAATACTATACCATTTTATATAAGGTACTTTAGCAACCTTGGAATTAGCAGGGGATCCTGAATCCAATCCCTCATAGCTACAGCTGTATTATTATTAATTCCATTTTGTAATTTAGGAAACTGAGGCAAGAGTCATAAATAACTTGTAAAAATTACACAGTAAGTGGTAGGGCCAGGATTTGATACAAATATCAGTCTGACTCTACCTACCAACAATATCTAGGTCTTTACAGGATCTAAAGGCAGTAATAACAGGTAAATTAATGGTAATTATAAATGACCTGTCTTATAGGGCTGTTGAAAGAATATACATAAAGCACAAAGCTGAGAATCTAAAGGTAGTTTTAATTATCATAAATCCCTCAGCAACAGGGGAAGAAAACCTGATGACCTTACAAAAAATGCCATTCCATTTTCAGACAATATTCCTTATTAGAAATGTATTCATATCAATCTTCACCAAACTTTACCTTTTGGTGCTGGTTTTGCTTTCTGGAACTTCTTAAGTGTTTTTCAAGCTTACTTTTTTCAAACTCTCCTAGTAATAAACTGCTTGCTACACATTCTCTTTATAAAACTGAATACCTACACCTTATTCACCCTTTTCTCTTACAAACATGGTCATTCTTCTGGGCAAGTCCCTATAGCCCTGAAAACTGAGGCTCAAATCTGAAGACAGTATTTCATGGGCTGCCTGATCATCAAGGAATAGGCTGTTCCTAATAAATACTTTCATATTTTTTGACATCTGCCCTTTAGTTACTATCACCTAAGACTGGATAAACACTTCTGGCAGGCCTGACAACTCACTGACTCATTTAGAGCTTGCAGTCAACTTTTTTCACATATACGTATCTGAACTCAAGCAGTGGAAAGTGTTTAATTCAAGTAGAGGAATTTATAAGTTATCTCAACTAAATTTCCTCTTATTAAATGGGCCCACTAATAACATCTTTTAAAGGTCTAGATCTCATCATCCAATGAAGTAGTTGCCCCTGTCAATTTCAAATCATTTGAAATTTGGTAAGCAAGTATCCACCTTCTAAAATATCAACAGAATAGAGTTCATTGGATACTGTTAGAGATCTCATTTCAAGTTGGCACAATCTACTAACTCACCTTATTCCAAAACATAGTCCAAAAGAGACAAATAAAATTATCTTTGTTCCCCCAACTGTCCTGGTGAAATCAAATACTCACAGGTCCTAAGTAGATCAATCCCGCTATTGTGGTTTCCGGGATCAACAAATTTCTCCATGAACTGCTCAGTTAGTGTGAAACTCACACATTTTGTGACCACATCAAATGACTCTGGAACAAGAACAATTGCCTGTTGTTTTAATTATAAACATTTAACAAAAATCTCTTTCAGTAATTATTCTCTGAAGTCAAAAGTAAAGGATGTTTCCAGAGGGGTCAGCAACTTCTCTGGCCCTGACTGACACATAGGTTTCATAGATGTCCAATAGATGCCACTGGTTCTCAGTGGCAAGTGAAGACATAGACACAGGGAAGAAAAATAAAGTAGAAGCAGTAAAATGAATGGCAGAATAGCTATGTAGAAAGCCTAGGAAGAAGGGGAGGGAACAAAGACAGAAATAAATAGGAATGTTGATCTTCTCATCCAACCCTGCTTTACCAACCATATCCCTATCTCAGGGAATGCCAACTCCACCCTTCCAGTTCTTCAGACCAGAAACTTTAGAGAATTCTTGTACATTTACACTCCATCAGGAAATCCCAGGAATTCTTCCTTCAAACTATGTCCAGAATCCAGCTGCTGCTCAGTGCTACCATTCTGGTGTGAGTCATAACCATCACCTAACCTGAATTACTTCTATAGCCTCCTAACCATAGTCTTCTAGCTTCCACCTTTGTCTGCTGCCTCTGTTCTCAACCAGGATGACCAAAGCATGGTTCAGCATTGTACTTGGAATCAACGCCAAAGTTCTCATTATACCTACAGTTCTCCAGGACTTGCCCCAGTCCCACTCCCAAAGTAGGTCTTTGACAATATACCCAACTTCCCGTCTCTCCCTCCATTCCAGCCCAGTGGCTTCCTTACTGGTCCTTGAATATTTCAGGCATGCTCCTGCCATAGGGCCTTTGCAGTAGATGTCCTTTCCAACCTAAATGACTTCCTCCCCATTTACCCATATGGCCAAATCTTTTGTCTAGTCTTTAACTACATTCTTTAACTCAAGTGGTGTCTTCTCAATGAGACCTACCTTAAGTATCCTATTGAAAATCATAACCTATGGCCACCAATATTCCTTTTCCCACATATTTCCAAATCACTTTTGTGTTCTATTTTGCCATAGCACGTGTCATTTTTTAACATACTAAATAATTGTTTATTCTGTTTATACTGTTACATTCCGTTCATTGCCTGTCATCCTTTATTAGAATGCTAGCTCCCCAGGAATAAGGACTTTGTTCTCTTTCCTGATGTTCTCCCAGCTAAAAGGCCCTGGAACATGGAGGCATGCAATAAATTATTTGTTTAACGAATGACTAAATGGTAACACTCCAATATCAAGTGCTCCTGTAACCTCACAAGTCAAACTGAACATTTTACAATGAATTTTAACCAACTTTCTCTCCTTTTCTTCCAAATTACCTCCTTTTTCTCCCAGATACAGTGACATATTATCATCCTTTTGATCTATGGTAACACAAGCCTGTTCTGCTATGATTTGAATACAACGCTTCCCCACTAAGTGGACAACAGAAGTAGTCATTAACGTTGTTCCTTACAAAGAGTTCTAAGGCTACCATTTTAATAACTGGAAATTAAAATCTTTAAGTGTTAAATAAGAATGCCTGCAAAATAAACCTGAAAAACTTAGTTTTGTTTTGTTTTATACTTCTGTAATACCAATTTCGTAACCTACAAACTCTGCATCAAGATTGCTGTAAAACAGTCTCATAATTACACAGATTTAAATGTCGAGCTGGTCAAATTATATCCCCTAAGACATAGGGGTAAATGATAGATATGTATTATAATACAGCTAACCCATAAAAGGACAATTTGTTGAGTTGATTTTCGATGGTAGTCCTTTTACTAGTTACCAAATATTTTTAAAGTCTTTCTATGTACTTTTCCAACTATTTCTTTATGACATGTGTTAGATTAATAAAAAGTATTTTAATGTGTGAGTAAATAAAAAAAATTTTAATGGCTTTCCCAAGATAAGAAAAGTTCCTCATCCAACCAATATTGATGAGTACCATGGTAATGCAAAGAAGTTGGGGAGAGAAGGCAGTAGAAAGAGAAAATACACATGATTTATTTCTTTAAGGAGAGAGAGAACCAATAAACCTGCTTACATGTAACTGGGCAATCACTAGGTCGTTTTGTCTATTATTAATCAGGTAAAGAAGAGAGAAGTTAAAAGAAGAGAAATACCTGTCCTTTCTGGTGGGCTATACCAATGCATGTTTTTGGGTATGGTGATACACCGTCTCCACAATCCCATTGTGCCATTGTATCGAAAAAGTGCATCATTGTAAGTCTTTTCATCTGCCTCATCACTAATGAATTCATCCCAGATGCTTTTATTCAAATCACTGGAATTTTCTTGAACTGGACTTCGATATTCATACCAGAAGTCTGTGCCAATGGAGGCTGCCATGTAGATGGTGGAAATGAGGCTAAGCACACAAGCAATTACAAATGCTGTAGCAAAACGGTTATCCATTCTGGCATTCAGACTGCTCTGTTTAAAAGTTGAAGAAAGAAGAAAGTTAGTCTTAAAGCACAAATAAGAAAGACTATTTTGAATTATTCCAAATGCACCCTTTACCCAATTCCCCATCCCTTCGTACATATAACCATTAAGAATGTTTTTTTTTAGAAAGCAAGCATGTTTTTAATTAAGCTTAAAACAAAACTCATTCTCATAAAAGTACTTATTGAATGCTCACATACCCAGGATGCTACGGAGACAGAGGTCTTGTTCTCTAGTCTATCACCTGCATACTAAAACAGACAACACTGAAATGGACATACACATTACAGATACAAACAACAGACATGCCCATGGTCAGCAGTGTTACCGTGCACACATTTTAAATCACAGACTGAATTTCTGCACGAGCTGCAGAGGATTAAGTGTTCTGGGTTTGAGTGTTAAAAAGACACAGGAAAAAGCAGTGGAAATTGGCTTCTCCCAGTTTCCTCTGAAGAGGGAAGCCTCCTAAAACAAAGGTAAGAGTCAGGAGCCATACGGAAAACAGAGTTGAAGAAGTTTGTTAACCCCGAGGGAAAGGTTGTTCTAGGTGTATAAAATAGCAAAGAGAACAATAACATATAATAATGCTAGATAGCAATCTCTCCCTAATCCATTAAAGCTAAGCCACGCTTCTTTACGTTGCCAAATGCTACACTCCTATCTACTCTCCCTAGTCCTTATACTTCTGAACCTCCTCAACTGAAACCTTGCTCTCTCCCTAAACCCTAAGTGCAACATACGTCCGCAAAAACTAAATGATCCCTCCTCAGCCAGACAGAAAACTCTCAAAATATCAACACTCCCAAGGCGTGGACAGGGCTCAACGGCAGTAGTAAATGGCCGCGGTAAAATGACTCAAGGCGGATCGCGCTGAGCCAAATACTACACGGCAAGTATACACCGTGACCGCACCAAAGACCTTACAAAGGTGCACGAAAACAGACTCGCAAACTGGGGTTGCTGAGTTTGGAAAATTGGAAGTGACTCAGGAAAGATAAGGGCAATGACAACGATAACTCAAAAAGTTGGATTTGCATTTTGATTTTTTAAAAATCCCCCCTTCATCCTGGTGCTCTCAAATGACCTTAAAGGGTCCCAGCACTGGGAACGGCGGTTCTTCAAAGCCAGACGCCTGGAGCGGTCACCTCCCGGGCCTCACGGCGGGGCCTGAGAAGGCCAGGGCTGGGGCGGGGCAGCCGTGCGCGGCCCCCAGCCAGAGTCCCCCGGTACCCGACCAGGCCCCGCCCTAGAGGGCTCGGCCCAGGGACAAACCCGCCGCTCGGAACCCGCCCAGTCCCGACCACGCCCGGGAAGGGGGCCCCTCTTCAAACCGCCGGGAACATCGAACCGCGACGCGACCCCCGCCCAGCGACGCAGGTCCCGCTCACTCACCGCCCATCCTCCTGCTCCGCCAGCTTCACCCTCTAGCTCAGACCACAGCACCCTACTCTCCCCGCGCCTCCTCTGACGCACTTCCCTGCAGAGCCCGCCCCCTCCATAACTCCCGCGCCTCCGCCTCCGCCCCCACTCCGGGCCGGGCCGCGGCCCGGGACCGAGGGGCCTTGTGGGAGTTGTAGGAGGGACAGACTGAAAGCTGTCTGAGGCGGCGATAGGCATGCTGGCGCCGCGCGCGGGGCATTGTGGGAGATGTAGTTCAGCTCCTCAGGGCAAGCCCGTGCGCTGAAGGGAAGGCTGTTGGATTCTTGCATTTTAGGGAGGAAGGAGCAATGGTCCAGAAAGTAAAGCGGACCGGTTTCCGGTCACCTCTAGTCAATGATCGTGACCTGTATAACTTAGGTCTGATTTTTAGGCCTGTGCTTTCCCTATCACACCACCCTGCCTCTAGATTTAAGTATAAATGAACAAAAATGGGATTCTACTTGTGAAACGTTGACCCGTTTTATTTCCCTCTCCCAGAATCCCTCCCATTGGAGCAGAGTCCTTCTCGTTTTATTGCATAAGTTTAGGCTAAGAAGGATGTGACCTGGCAGACAGTATCCATCAAGAATGTAATGACATTATTTGGGTTTCATAAAATGTGTGTTTGTAGCTGCCTATTTTTTATGACAAGTGATACTAGTTTTCTACTGCAGTAATGTTGTTCCTTTTAAATTTTTTTTCATTTAATTTAAAAAATATTAAGTTAATAATACTGAGAATACCAGATATGTCAAAAAATGAATAAAAAATTGTGGGTATAGTAGGAAAAAGACTGAAATTTGGGGAACATCACTCAAGCAGATAAGGTCATGGACAGCATTGGAGATTGCAGATGATGTGTGGCACACAGGCAACAATGTTTCTGAGCCCTCAGGTTTAACACAGAAATTCATGGACAGGAAGCAGGGACATCTTAACAATAACATGAGTGGAACTATTAACGTGCCCTGGGACCAGCAAATGGTGGATTTCTCAACAGTAACCTACAGAGAAAGCTGACTAAAGGACCAGAGGGTCTCTCAAACCTCCACTCTGTCCCCTAATGCCTTGTAATTTAGCACAGGAGAAAGATGGGAGCTTCAAGGTGATACTAAATTTCTACCACTTGGACAGATTAAAGGCATGATATGTTTCTCTAAGTGTAGTTACATTTCTTTCACCTGAGTGAACCGATATTCATATGCAGCACATAATAAGCTAGTAGCCAAATATATTCTAACATGACTCTGGATTTTCACATACAGCATACAATCAAAAAAAATTTGTCAGAGGCACCAACTAGAGAAAGTGGCGGAGGGGCACAGGCAAATTGTCAGTGTGTAGTAAGACGCATAAATGCCTTTATACTCCAGGAAATGTCTTCATCCATTAGCCTTCATTAGAAATCCCCTACTTTCCGCCGGGCGTGGTGGCTCATGCCTGTAATCTCAGCCCTTTGGGAGGCAGAGGCTGGCGGATTCGGAGGTCAGGAGATGGAGACCATCCTGGCTAACACGGTGAAAACCCGCATCTACTAAAAGTACAAAAAAAATAGCCAGGCATGGTGGCGGACGCCTGCAGTCCCAGCTATTTGGGAGGCTGAGGCAGGAGAATCGCTTGAACCCGGGAGGTGGAGTTTGCAGTGAGCCGAGATCGCGCCACTGCACTCCAGCCTGGGCGACAGAGCAAGACTCCGTCGCAAAAAAAAAAAAAAAGAGAAATCCCCTACTTTCGGATTTACCTCTCCACTGAGATCTTGTGGTCAGTAAACCAGGCAAAAGAGAAGTTTAAAGGAGAGTAAAGAAGAAACAACTTCAGTCTACAGATAAAGGAACTAGAGAGAGTAACTGACTTGGTAGCAAACTTGGATATTAGAGTAACTGACTGCCATGGTAGCACACTTGAATATACTCGTTTTGTGACTTTGGAGAATTAACTTTCTTTAAGTCTCGGTTGTCTTTTCTCCAAAATATGGATGTTGACAGTAACATCTATCCCACATGATCATTGAGAAGATTGAGAAAATACATATACAATGCCCAGCACAGGACCTGAGGCTTAGGAAAGAATCATTAAATTATTAGTATTTGCAAATATTCGTTAAACGTCTACAATATTTGAGTAAGCTTAGTGAAAACAGCTTTTTTGTTTGTTTGTTTTTGTTTTGTTTTGTTTGTGTTTTTATATTCTAATATAGTTCCAGTCAGTGTGGCTGGTTTATTTCAGCTCCTTCACTGCCAAACTAGGAGACAGGGACTGCTTCACTTTCTCTGCCTTCTCTTTGACACTGGTGACCAGGATATAAAGATACCTGCCGCATCGAACTTTAAACTTCACATTGTCCTTATTTTTCTTGATCTTAACAGATTTGGCATCCTTTGTCGGGCTGTGAGCAAAGTCCTTGATTTCCTCAATTTTCGGAGGCATGGCGAAAAGGCACGCAGGGAGCAGGCGCGGACCGGGACAGCGAGCAGCGACCGGGAAAAAAGGACGAAAAAGACAAACAGCTTTTAAAGCTCCTGGATTAACCCTAGAGGCTACCTCTAAATAGAGATAAGCCATTTATAGAGATAGGTGTTCCTGCTCGTTTCAGCAGGTTTGAGAAGCTCTGGACTGACCACCAAATGACTAGGAAAGATTTGCCAGGGCTAGTATTTTGGGCATCCTTATTTAGCCCTGCTCAGTAGATTCCCAGGCCTGGGTTCATATCATACACAAGTCGTCATGACTCAGGAGGTGGATGTTTCTGGGAAGACCTGCAAAGGAGGATGATACTTGCACCCTTCAAGTCTTCAGAATGCCTAGAAAATACTCAGGACGCATTTCACTGACCAACCTAGTGTGAACCTGGAGGTGTCTATGTGTTTGTGGTTTCGATCACCCTGAGAGAGGACCTGAACGGCCTCTTTACACCCAGTTTCACCAACCACACAACCGTATTTCTGGTTTATCGCTGCATCTTTGGTGTTTCCTAATTTCTGTTTATGCTTGTTTGTTGTATGAGTAGGTAAAATAAATCCTTAATTAATTAATGGAGCTAAATTTCTACTTCTGCTTCTTACTCTGCTGTTTGAGAAACGGTAGCTAGCCTCATATTTTCACAAATATGAAAGATGATTTTGTGCAACCATGTGGAGATTATGGAATTTAGGTTTAAAAGCAAAGTTAAATGAGGCATCTAGCTTAACTTGTTAAAGGTGGTTCTAGTTTCAACCGGAAGGCATTATAGTTATAGCGCATTTAAAATCAAACCGATAACTGAAAATCTAGATACTCAGATGTTGTAACTTGTTTTTACTATGTACTTACGAAACAACCCTTCACACTAGAATTTCCATCAATACCAAATTCTCCAATACATTTAATATTATTTTATTTTAATTGCACATTTTAGAAATTAAAAGTTATATCTACATTATAAGATATATTTACATTATGTTTTTTCATGTAATTTTTTTCCTGTTTGCTTTCCTTATGAACTTTAGAAAGGAAGAAAATGGGAATATATACAATTCTGGGTTCCAATCAAAACCATTTTTAAAAATGTACCTGTCTTTGAATTTCCTTGCACCCATTCACTGTAGAACAATAACAGAATCAAGATCAAGGCAAACAGAAAAATGCATCTAAAATGTCTTTTTTTTTTTTTAGCAGTTCCAGTAAAGTGCCACATGTAGTAAAAAAAAACTATAATTTTTAGATGCCCATGCTTCTGAAAGACAGCGAATGAGCCATATGTAAATGCGGAGTTTAAGTTTAAATTATCCTTTATTTTAAAATTATCAATGGATCTTTGGTTAATGATCCCTTTATGGACCCCAGGGTCCTCATTAGTAAAACAGTTGTACTAATGATCATTAATTTCACTTTACAATTTTACACTCTAAAATTTTACAGTTTGTAATTCTACTGGAAGAAGAATAATGCAACTACAAAATACAGTTTTTCATAGATCCACAGCATTAGAGTTTCATTGCAGAATTTATATACCCTATACCTCAAGCCTGGGCAATGTACTAGAAGCAGAGATAGTGGCAATTGTAGTTTGCAAAGGAAAAGGAGGAAGACTATGTGCATTCTGATTAGAAATGATACCAAAAAAAGCCCTTGCTATTTCAAAGATTAACAGTAATTATGAAGGTAAAATTATAGAAGGAAACTTTTTTGATTTCTTCTAATTGACATTTATTAGTATAGAGTTATGAGTATGAATTGTGGACCTCCCAAAAATATCTTTTCAAAAAAATCTTTATTGCAGATAAGAAACTAATATAATAAATTAATTTAATTATTAATAAACTTAAGAGTCTTCATTGAGGGAGTCCTCTTCTCATCACTATCCATCATACTTATTATGAGTCCCTGATAGTGATATTTTTCACATGTATTCGTTTGCAAGTTGCTTCTGATTCAACAAGATGTGCTAAGTGAAAACATTAGCATAAGTTGACAAAAAAATATGCTGCATTAACTTAGAAACATCTCTTCATATTAGTTTATGATGTGACAATCCCAGGAAAATAGAAAATGGAAGCTAAGAAGTTTGTGAAAAGTCCCTACTCTTTGGAAATAACTCAGAATTCAAGCATGATTCATCCCAGATTTACAATCATTTATTGACTATCTATTGCTTGCCAGACACTCTGCTGGATGCCAAGGACACCAACATAAATAAACATAAAATTTGTTATGCACAACCTAAATTCAGATTAAATCTACTATTATGAAGAAACCGAAAGTATATATTCCTAGAATAGTAACATCATTTCTATCTAAGTATTAGTTACCAAGGGAAATAACCCAGTAAATTAAGTGGGGGCCCTCCTAATAGTGAATACATGCCCCTTAATTTGGCATGATGTGATATTAAATTATATAGCACTAAATTCTCCAAGTAACTGAGAATTTAAAAATAAAAATAAACTCCTAGAGTATAAACAGTATAATCAGTTTTCTTAAACTTAACCATTTGACTTTGCACTTTATGATACTTGTAAGAAATGGACAAGATAATGTATCTAACATGTGAATATATAATGACACTGTTTGATAAGATTAATGAGAAATAATTAGTTGCTTCACGTTCTTTGCCATTTATTCTGGGACATATCAGCAGAGCATGTGTGAGTCAAAGGCTTTGTATCCAGGGATTTCTTTCTTCTGTGCTATATGCATGTAATCTGATGAGTCTCCACCTGATACGGTGGTTGACAGGGAAGAGGCCAAAGTAATAGAATCATAAGTTCAATAAGCCTAATTGGGGTGGCTCTATTATTAAATCTTCAGCCTGCTGGTGAAGCAGAGGCTGCAGCCACAGCAAATAATAATGGATCCACTTGAGCAGACGTTTCAGTAGAGAAAACCTTTCTCTGTCTTCATCTTCAACACCTGAACCAGTTCTGAGCATAACTCAGGAATTGGAACATGGAATAAGTAGGGCCTAGAAATCTAAATTAATTCTTCAAATTTTGTGATATTCAGACTAAAAGACTTCCACAAATTTCAAATTTTGAGGTAACTTTTAAGTCTTTTTTAAAAATTAGTCAAAATAATAACAAAACATAATATATAATGTTGATTAACTTATGTGAATTAGAACAGTGATTCTAAACCTTAGTGCTTTAGTGTGTGTAAGAATCACCTTGAATGCTTGTTAAATACAAAGTCCTAGACTTCTTACCCGGTGATTCTGACTGAAGACATCTAGAACAGGGTTTGGCAATCTACAGCTTAGCAAGTGTCCCTGATGACTCTAATCTGGGTAATACTATCTGACATTCACAGATTCAAAACAATGGCTTTTTTAAGAGTCCAAAAAGAACTTCAGTTGGGTAACTTCTGTATGCTGGAGGCCAGTCCAGAGATAACTAATGGACTCTGCCTTCAGGTTGCTCATTATCAGCCACGGGGTCAGATACAAAGACAACTAACAGTGTGAAATGAGACAAGTACTTTGTAACCAGTATTTTTAAAGTTCTTAGGAAATACAAAGGAAGAAGCAGTTATTTCTGCCAGGAGTCAGGGAGGAAAGTTGAGCGTTATTTTCTGAGAAATGGCATATGTGCTCTAATTCAGTTACTAATACTTACATCTTATTCTATTTTTTTTTGTTTTTGCCATCACTCTGTTTACACTGACTTTTCGTATGTTTATGGAACCCAGTGTTGCTTTTGAGTTTTGATCTATGTGTAGGTGTCTATTTTATTGTTAGTATCTTCATGTTTATTTGAAAGAAGACTCAAAGTCCTAAAATTGACCGTTGCACCAGCTTATTTACAACCCCACTTTAACCAGCTTTATTGTGAATTCTGTCTTGTACTAGCATTGCACTCTGAGGTACTAAAAGACTGGCACTATGCTATGTGTCCGTTTTTGGCTTAAAACATTTAATTTGTTTTCTGATTTGGGTACCAAGATACTGTTGATCGACGGTGGGTATTCTCACACTGTAGCACTCTACCATTAAATATCATACTTCAAAGTAGCCATATATGATAAAGCAAACGATTTTATCTACAACTACTTCAATAGTTTGCTGAGGAAATTGGATTTGAGATAGTTTACATTAGCAGTCCAGCAACTTTTGAAATTTGAAAAAAAAATGTAAGGGATACAGAATGAATGTGCAGCCAAATATTTTCCTCTACAGTATGAGCATGAACTCTTTTTCCATTTTATAATATCTTTAGGTAGAATTCTTGAGACATATCAAAGGATTAAAAAAAAGGTAGAAAAACCTTAGACCCAGAATCAACCTTATTTTCTCAAATGCCAAAAGAACTTATGGTTCTAGGGTGCAACATTCTAATATTAAAATTTTAGTACACCTAAAGAATATACATGATTAGTACTTTAACACACAGGCACACAGATATAGATGACGTGTTTAAATATTCTATATTACCCTATTAATCTTTTTCGAGTAAATATTGTCCTACTCCAATTTTTGACAAAAGGAATGATTCTATTAAATAATTAAAGCTTACCCAGTGGGAAAGATTTCTGTCCCAGAAATGTCAAAGCGGTTAATTAGTTTCTCTGATCTGTAGTCTATATTTAGTAAAGAATATGCCCTCCATGAAATTAAATGAATTGCACACAGCAGCCAGGGACACAGGAGAAGGCAGGCTCAGGCCCACAAATCAACTCCAGAGTGACTTCTGGGACTGTCCCAGGTCAGAGGAACCTTCATCCTTCCCTGACCTCAGCTTACTTGCCTAAGACTCAGGTGACACTATACCGTATCAGGAGGAAGAGGGAAGGAGGAAGTGCAACCGGCGGGATGATTCTTTTTAATATACTAATTACTGAAGAAATAACAATTCAGCAGGGCCAGGCTTGGTGACCCATGCCTGTAATCCCAGCATTTTGGGAAGCCAAGGCGGGTAGATCGCTCGAGCTCAGGAGTTCCTGACCAGCATGGGCAACATGGTGAAAACCCATCTCTACAAAAAATGCAAAAATTAGTCCGGCATGGTGGTGCATGCCTGTAGTCTTAGCTACTCAGGAGGTTGAGGTGGGAGGATTGCATGGGCCTGGCAGTGATCTGTGTTCAAAACACTAAACTCCAGCCTGGGTGACAAAGTGACACCCTAGTGAGACCCTGTTTCGAAAATTAAACAAACAAACAAATGAAAAAACAACTTAAGAAAGGACTTCAAATGTTTAATGACTATATTTTCATCCACAAACATACATTTTTCTTTGAATAGCAATATCAACCTGAAACTAGAATTCTGAAGATTAAATCAGATAGGAGAGAAGGAGAGTGCAAGAGAGCCTTGAGTCACTTTGGCCAGTAAAGAGCTGAAATAAATGGAGCCCACTTCAAAATGTGTTATATTTTACTATGGTCATCATAATATAAAAGGAAACATATGAGAGAAAAATGTGATAGAATTCTTTCTGTTTTAGCCTGTTCCCCAAGTGTTTTAAATGTACCAAAAAATCTTCCCTTTTATAGTGTCCATGCTGGCACCTCCATTATGATGTCACTTATAGGTCTATCTGTTGCCAGATCAGTAATCAGCAATTCCAAAAGTGATGTTCACTCATGTGTGGAGGTACCAGAAGGCCATGGCTCAGAAGCTAAAAAAAATCACTGCTACACAGGTGTGGTATAATAAAGAGAAGATCAGAGGGGATCCAGAGTCTGATGAAGCGTATTTGAGGGTTAATAGGAAGAAAATCTCCAAATCAATGTTAACTCTTAACAAAAGGGAACTTCACTGGTTGAATTACAATAGCAGATAGGAGGGTAAAAATAGCAATTTGAGATTTTTAAACCTGTGTTTGTAAGTTACATAAATAACAACAATACCTGAAGTTAGACCCCAGTGAATTCATTTCTGCTAGTTATGCTGGATAACAAAAAGAATGTTCTCAATCAAACCTAATAAACTACCATTTCCAAAGCACCAACTATGTGCAAGATGCTATGCTAGTTGTAATGGAAATTTTAAAATAATAATAATAAGAGCACAAAATGTCGTCCCAGTCTTTGGGGGATTTTTAAAAACTTATGAAACAGAATTGATTACATGTGAAAGGAAAGAGCCAAATAGATGGGGAGATTCTCATGCCCTAATTGGAATCATGTTGTTTGACCTAGTTGTAGACTGGTATGATTTGGGAAAATTTTCATTCACTCTTTACACAATGAAAGACTAGTTTTCTTCCTATTTCACCAACAAAGTAAATAAAAAGAATACATCATCATTGCCTTACAATTCTAAAAGTAGAACAGTATCTTCTATGTGAAACAGAAGGCTAGATCAAAATAAATTTCAGTGTCAAAAGCAAAGAACGTCTTTAAAGGAAGGGGAAAAATCAAGTTAATTCACTTCTTAATTACTGGCCTTAAAGAAATAAATTGAATATCTTGCAAAAAGAACTCAAAAAGCATCTCAGTTTCATGAGCAAATGCAAATAAGAAAAAAACCACAACCACAACCAACCAACACCAATCAGAGTGGTGCACCTTGTGGGCCCTTTCTGAGGATTGGCAGAAACTGCATTTTTTAATCTCGGCTTTCATGTTTGTCCAAGATCTTTAAAGGGAGGGGAAAAAATAGAGAGAGAGGCAGGTACTGTATAAAAGAAGCTCCCTTGAGGTTTCTAATATTTACACAAAAACATCATAGGTGAGGAAACTCACCAGATTTGGCATCTGCTCTTTGGTGATGGACCCAGAAGAAACTTCAGTTTATTTGGATTATTACTATGCTACAAGCCCAAACCCTGACATCAGGGAGACCCACTCCCATGTTCCTTACACCTCGGTCTTCCTTCCAGTCTTTTACACAGCTGTGTTCCTGACTGGAGTGCTGGGGAACCTTGTTCTCATGGGAGCGTTGTATTTCAAACCTGGCAGCCGAAGACTGATCGACATCTTTATCATCAATCTGGCTGCCTCTGACTTCATTTTCCTTGTCACGTTGCCTCTCTGGGTGGATAAAGAAGCATCTTTAGGACTGTGGAGGACGGGCTCCTTCCTGTGCAAAGGGAGCTCCTACATGATCTCCGTCAATATGCACTGCAGTGTCTTCCTGCTCACTTGCATGAGTGTTGACCGCTACCTGGCCATTGTGTGCCCAGTCATATCCAGGAAATTCAGAAGGACAGACTGTGCATATGTAGTCTGTGCCAGCATCTGGTTTATCTCCTGCCTGCTGGGGTTGCCTACTCTTCTGTCCAGGGAGCTCACGCTGATTGATGATAAGCCATACTGTGCAGAGAAAAAGGCAACTCCAGTTAAACTCATATGGTCCCTGGTGGCCTTAATTTTCACCTTTTTTGTCCCTTTGTTGAGCATTGTGACCTGCTACTGTTGCATTGCAAGGAAGCTGTGTGCCCATTACCAGCAGTCAGGAAAGCACAACAAAAAGCTGAAGAAATCTATAAAGATCATCTTTATCGTCGTGGCAGCCTTTCTTGTCTCCTGGTTGCCCTTCAATACTTTCAAGCTCCTGGCCATTGTCTCTGGGTTGCAGCAAGAACGCTATTTTCCCTCAGCCATTCTTCAGCTTGGTATGGAGGTGAGTGGACCCTTGGCATTTGCCAACAGCTGTGTCAACCCTTTCATTTACTATATCTTCGACAGCTACATCCGCCGGGCTATTGTCCACTGCTTGTGCCCTTGCCTGAAAAACTATGACTTTGGGAGTAGCACTGAGACATCAGATAGTCACCTCACTAAGGCTCTCTCCACCTTCATTCATGCAGAAGATTTTGCCAGGAGGAGGAAGAGGTCTGTGTCCTTCTAAAGGGAACTGTGACATTTCAAGCTCTGTTGGTGGGTTTAGGAGTTAATTTTTGTCAGCAACAAAGAAAGAAGTGTTAATGATAGGATTCACGTTGCTTCATAGATGCAAGGAAGAGTTGGTTTTTAAAGAGAGGACTGAAAAATCCCTGTGTTGTGGATATAATTAGGCCATGTGCTGTTTTCTCAGCTGAGCAGACTTCTTCGACCCTTGCCAATCAAGGCCACCAGAGAAAATTCAATTCCCATCTGTCCTTGAACTCTTGGATAAAGGCTCCTGCTTGAACCAGTCCCTTTCTTCATGATTGTTAATGCACAATTGGGCCTTTCCTCTCTCAAAAACCACGGTACCTTCATCCCCACCACCCTTCATACTGGGCTCCAAATTAGACTACATTTAAATGATTCTGCCTACTTTCAGAATCATTTAGAATCTGCCTATTTCAGATGAGAAATGCAGTAAGAATGCAGGTAACAAAAATATAATATACCTGCACTCTGCAATTAATTGTTTCTGAGTTACTAAGCTAGATTCTGACCTCAATCTTTGAAGCTTTGTACAGTGATTCTTCATCATCTTCCAACATTGTACTTCATCCTATGCCTATTCAGAATGGCTTTGGATTGGCAAAAACAACTCATGGGGATTTTGTATCGTGTTTATGATTTGGGACTTTATCATATGGTCTTCTAGTATTTTAACACATAAACATATGGCAGGATTCAACCTCTATTTGCTTTATAAGATATTGATAAAAATGTATCTCATTCATAATGGTGCAGCAACTACTTTTTAATGGGGTTTTACTATGCTCTTTTGTTTTCATTGCCTTTATAAATTAGGATTTGATTTTGCTTTAATTACATGTTTTTAATTACCCAGTTATCTGGTTATCAAATGAAAATGTTATTACTAATATAATTGGAACTCATCAAATCCTTAACTCTACCCCGATGCAGATTATCATTTTGTATTTTAATTAAAATGGTAGTGCTACACATTCCCTATAGCATTATTTGCTTGGTGCCTATAATTTCAAGATAAGATCCAGTAATATAGGGAGACAGGCTGCTCTGTATTCAGCTGAAGTAGAAAATATCTAACAAAGATATCACTTGTATTTTACATACATTTTTTCCATACACAGAAACCTTCTTGAATTCCTTTACCCAATAAATAGTTATGAGTCAATTTGTACCTATATTACTTTTGAAGACTTTGATGTGAAAAACATGTAATTAGAGTGGCAATCACAAAAGACTCTGCAGCAGCAAGCATGCTACTGTAAACATCTTTTGATTCAAGGGAAAATGGGTTATGTTTTTACCTCCACTGTTGACTTGAATGAACTACCATTTTACTTCTAAATATTAGATTTAAAAATCAGAAAAAATTTAGAATCCTTTCAAAGACTATCCAATTTAATTTCATCTCATGTATCTTTCATATTAAGAGAAACCTCAAATATTGGACATCTCCCTGTAGCCTAATTAAAAGCTGAAAATAGAGTTTTTGGTTTTATAAATTGGCAAACTTGTTAATTTTCTTAAACTATTATTAAATAAAAGTATAACTTCCTTACATAAGTATTCTTCTGAACTGTATTAATTTCTAACAACAACTAAAGACTAATCAAAACCAAAATACCGTAGAAAAAAACCATAAAATAACAAATAAATATCTAAAACCAAAAACAAATTCAATGCCAATTGAATTTTGTAATCTCCAAAAGGTAAACAAAAAACCAAAATATAGAAGGTATAAGACCACATTCTTTTTAAAACACAATTCAGCAAACACGTACTAATCAGAAAGTTTATTGTCCTTTTTTTGAAAAATTACATGCCTTTAAAAATAGTGCTGAACAATCACTAAGTTATTGATTGGGAAAGAGAAAACCGGCTATTATTTTAAGTTCACCCTTAATGTGGTGATACTAATTTTTTATAAGGCATTTAATCTTTCATACCTAAATAGTGGGTAAGTATCTATTCTATAGAATTATCAAATACTGTTAAAAATAATAAACCTAACATCCTCGGGAGTAAAAAAGTTACTGTATAAAGTGATTTACCTTACTTCTAAATATTTAATTGGAAAATCAGAAAAAATTTAGAATCCTTTCCAAAGACTAGACAATTTAATTCTCATCTCATGTATCTTCATATTAAGAGAAATCTGAAAATTCAAACATCTCCTGTAGCCTATTAAAAAGTCTGAAAATTAGAGCTTTCGGTTTATAAATGCAAACGTATGAATTATTAATTTAAATAATTGCTATTAATAATTCGATTATTAAGTATTATTGACCTACTTTACAAATTTTCAACATAACATCAAATAATTCTTACATTTCTCATTTAAAAAACTGAATTTTTTTATTCTACTTCTCACTTTAATTTTACTGAAATATTAAAATAACACCAAAAATTATGATATTACAGTTCTTAATACTTTAAATAGATAGTCTTAATGTAGGCTTTTAATAAAATCTTAGTTATTATCTTCATAATGTACATTCGTTCTGAAAGAAAAAAATAGCTATAATTTGTGTAGGTAGTATAACTCTAATAGAAAAAAGTTCAAAGCTTAAGTTTGTACATTATTTTGTTATATATGGATTCTGCTGGTAAGAAATGTAATTTACATTTACATTATATTACAGTATTACATTATATTATAATAGCATTAAAAATGTATTACAAATTATTTAGTTGTCTGACATTTTGCATATTTTTAAAACCATAGGCCGGGTACAGTGGCTCACGCCTGTAATCCTAGCACTTTGGGAGGCCAAGGCAGGTGGACCATGAGGTCAGGAGTTCGAGATCAGCCTGACCAATATAGTGAAATCCTGTCTCTACTAAAAATACAAAAAATTAGCAGACATGGTGGCAGGCGCCTGCAATCCCAGCTACTCAGGAGGCTGAGGCAGAAGAATCGCTTGAACCCAGGAGGCGGAGGTTGCAGTGAGCCAAGATTGCGCCATTGCACTCCAGCTGGGGTGACAGTGTGAGATTCCGTCTCAAAAAAAAAAACCATAATATTTCTTCATTTTTAATTTGAACAATTTCTATTTCTATACATATTTAGATGTTCTACATATACATACAGATATACATAGAAATACAGACTCATATTTATAACTTTTCATTATTTTTATTATCTGAATTAAACTAACCTAAAGGCTAGTTTGTGATAATTTAATGTCGTTAAAGAACAAATCAACACATTGCCAAGAATTTCCAGAAAATTACTCTATCATCCTAACACAATCATGCCTTGCCAGTTATATCCAAAGTTAGGAAAACAAAATAAAATTTTTACAATTCAGCGTAACACACAAGGAAATCACTACAGATTAACATTATTTGTTGTCATTTGCAAAGTTACTGCGAGGATGTAAATGACAAATATAAAAGTATAGTGATCTCTCAAGCATTTCTCAAACAACTTTTTAAAACTTACCCCAGAAAACCTCTCCATTAAATCCTAGGTAATGTGTTGTCTGATACTTTACAATTAATTTTAAAAGAAATGTACTCAAGACAGGCATGGTCGCAAATATTGTCCCAAACATATTTACTCCATTTGGGCTGTATTGAAAGTTTGAAACTAACCTGATATTCCTGGGAGTTTCTTAACCTGTCCACTCTTAACAAGTCAAAATCACTTCTGTGGTGAAAAGTTATAACAGTCATAAAGGGAAGCTATGTGCGTGACTGAGAATGGACTATTACTAGGGGTCACAAGTTAATTTTTAAATAGATGCAGAAATGCACAGTATGATGATAAGGTGAGTGGAAAAAAATCTTCCTCTGTGATTCATCTTGACTCCTCAAATCACTCTCTATTCTACCTAGCGATCTCAGAAGTGAGAAATGACTTGTCAAATGTGCATGCCACAAAGAACCTATTTTCCTACAGAGCTCATTCATAAAAGCCAGGCAAAACTAAAAGAATTACAAATTTGCTTCTAAAACCAGACCACTGGTGTAACCTGCTAGCAAGATAATGGCTCCAGCCCCATTAGAAAAAGAGGTGCCACAGAAGAAAAAGCAAGAGGATGATTGTAACTACCAAAATATTTGCGAACCGTTACATACCACTGCAAGTTCCTTTTGTCTTTCATGGAGTCTGATGTGGATTGGATTTTCCCCTGCAAATGCTGGTTATTATTTAAAGGTTTTTTTTCTTTTTTTTTTTTTGAGCCAACATTCTTTGTTTTTATCAGTTTTAGAAGTAAACGATTATGACTAGACTTTATGTACAAGTGTACAGGGAAAAACAACTGTGCCAGTGACTTGATTTTATATTGTAAATGTAAAAATCCACCCTAGGGTGAGTTACACTCATTGGTTCTTGTTAGCTTTGCCATTTCCTTAATAGAGCTGTATTTCCTAAACATATATGACAAGTGGAAATTGCATCCTAAGATAAACCTACAGCATTAAAAACAAAATTCAAAACAAAAAAAACCCTACTTTAAATATCCAAAGTATCAAACTAGTCATAAAGGTTCTCATGACAAGGTAAATGGTAGTGAAATGTAAATTTACATAAAATGCTCATTGTTAATCTAAAAGTAGGGGGAAAGTATTCTGCCAGTTGGGCAGACATTATAAAACTAAAAAATTTCTGGTTTATGTATATAAGCACCAAATTTCTAAGATCCAAAGGTACTTTCAAGTTACTGTGAAACTTTCTGAGTTAGCTGCATGTGCTTAAAGATCTATGACAAAATATTCACATTATTATTATAATTATCTGCCAACCTAGTAAAGGATGTTCGTCAATTTGATATTATTCAGTGATTTTTCTTATTTGCTAATTAAATATATATAATAATTAACTAGTTTTCTAACACTCTCATGTTAGAGAGAGTTAAACATCATCTATGAGTGCTTCATGTTTGTCAACATTGATAGGAAATTTAACATTTTTACTTGCTAGGTCCTATCGATGCTGATTTAAAATATTTTATTTCTGTGTTTCTATTAGTTCAAAATAAAACAAAAAAGTGTTCCTGCCTAGCATATTTGTGATCTGTACACTATAAATGCACTCTTTCATCTGCTCTTAATTATATACATAACAGGAGATACAAACTATTACTGTGATGTTTACAGAAAAAATAACATTTTATGCATCAAAATTTATGTATGACTAGAGACTTTATTTTTAATTTAAAAAATATCTGTGGCAAAGCCTTCAGCAAGCAATACTGCTCTTTTCCTTACAGAGTATATATAGACCCTTTGTATTTCATAACCATCCATTGTAAAACCTCCACAAATCCCTAAATTTACCAACTTCAATATAGCATATAATCTACTTCATACGAATTGAATAAAATGTAATGTTTTCAGAGCTACTGCAAAATGTATAAAAAGAAAAGTTGAAAGGAGGTATCTATCCTAAGTGTTTGGCCTGACTCACTAGTTAAGTGACTCATTTCGTATCACCTCATAGGTCAGTGGTTTAAATGTCTGCTTTTTATGTCATACAGCTGTGGAGTTTCAATCAAAATTTCAAACATCAAACTGTGAATGCAAAATGTCTATCGTACACAATGCACCATGACAGCCATAAAAATTGTTAAATCTTTTTATTGCAATTGGTGGATTCTAAAACAGGCATATTGCAGTTACACATTCACAAAATCTCTTTCTTTCTCTTTTTTTTTTTTTTTTTTTTTTGAGATGGAGTCTCACTCATTCTGTCATCCAGGCTGGAGTGCATTGGCGCAATCTCAGCTCACTGCAACCTCCGCCTCCAGGGTTCAAGCGATTCTCCTGCCTCAGTCTCCTGAGTAGCTGTATTA
>NW_016816004.1:66255-98095 GCF_001698545.2 Rhinopithecus bieti
ATCAAAGAATGAAATAGTGACACCCAAGAAGAGCTTGGTATATGCAAGGAAAATGACAAGTCAAATAATTTTCCTTGGTCTTTTCCAATGTTTAGAAGAAGCCTATACTTAGTCCATACACAAGTCACTTATGTAATTGCCATTTTGATATGGTTACTTCCTAAACATTGTTACATTTTCTTAAAGTGTTCACATTAGCATCCTCAAATGAAAATGCTATCATTGTCTTTATAGATTTTAAGACTCCCGAGTCTTAAAAATCTATAAGACTTTAAATGTATAGACTCATTATTTTAAACACAAGAACACATCTTGAACAGTATTAGGTTTAAACTTATTTCCAAATGACAGACTAAAAAGTATGCAAAGCAAAGTAGGTAACGATACGTGAACCTTGCCCAGCACAGTGATTTAACGAGATGCCCTTTCATTTGCCCTTGGGTTAGAGCAAAAGCAAAACTGACAACTCAGGTGGAGAAGTGGTAAATGAGAAACGAAACTTGGCCTGTGGTTTCATGTTTAAAGCAAAAATACAGATTCAGAGCACTTGAAGATAGATGAGAATAGCTACCTTATTTCTAATAAAAAAAGATGTTTATGCAGTTCACACCTGACTTGTGTATATTAATAGAAATAGCTTAAAAATCAGAAAATTAGTAAAGAATTGAATAAAAGTCAACACAGAACTGTATAACTTAGTCCTCAGGATTTCAAATCAATGTGTCCTTCCTATAATAATTCAAACATAGAAAAGAATATTGCCAAAAAGTTTGTACATTTATATTTAGCATAATACATAATATTAAAAAAACAAAATATGGTTTTACCTATTAAACTGACAAAGAGTGAAACATTAAATACTAAGGTTGACCAGGATTGGGTCTGCAGGTATGAGGGAAGCTTATGAGTATAAATTGATTAAGCTTTGTAGAAAAAATTTAGAAACCTGTATCAAAAGCAATTCCACTTCTAAGATTTTACCCTAGAAAATCATAGCCAGGTGAAAAGATATATGCACATGTATTTTCATTGCAACATTGTTCATAAAAGTAGAAAAGTGAAAACAACCTAAATGTCCAAATTGACTGAGTAAATTAAATTTCATGTACTTTCTTACAAGGGAATACTATGCAGTCTTTAAAAATACCGTACCATATACTGAAGTGGAAAGACATTAAAAATAAATCCAATGAAATTAAGTGAAAAAAGCACACTACAAAACTATATCTATAGGATGACCACATAATTGTGACTATTTTATTCATCTACAAATGCAAAAATACTGGAACCCTATACAGCAAAATGTTAACTTTGTGAAGTTACAGGTGATTTTTATATTTATTATTACTTGTATTTTCCAAAAATAACATACATTAATTTTGTAGTAATAAAAAAAGCTAAAATTTAGTTTAGACTTTTAATGAAGTACACAAGATAAAAATAGTAGCTAAATTTATTATAAAACATCATTTCTGAGTTGTAGGTCCTCTAGTTTTTCAATTACTGTGTTTCTGATCTGTGAGTACAATCCCTACGTTGGCCTTGAGACCTCCCCTAGTAATCATTTGATTTTTTCCTAGGATGACCCTCTGTTTCCTTTACAAGTACCCAATTCCTTAAAAGCAACAGTTTTAGAACTGCTATGCATTTAAAATTTGAAAATGGTGATGAACATTTCAGCATGTAGGCAGGACCTCTATTTTCCCATAATGTCTCTTAGCACAGCAACTACTGTATCCTGCATAGTGGCGCATCTAGTGCCATGTCTGTCTACCAGGTAAGAAGAGAGCTCCCTCCTCCCTGGGGTTGGAGAACAGAAGAAGCCACGTCTTCATTTTTGTGTAGCCATATGCTTGCTTTTTCCATATCAAGCACTCATCATTGTTGAACTAAACTGAACATGCTAGAAAATCTCTCCGTTGATTAAACTTAAAATGAAAACATTTACAAATGTTAAATATTAAATTTTATATTCATATTTTGCTCAAATATCTTTTGCTTCTGATATGCTGTAACTATGAGGGACAAGGAGTCTATTACAGTCACAGGTCATTAGGAACCATCTTGCCACTGTCCTGGAACGTTTTTGATCATTCCAGCTGTATTTGACTAGAGAAATAAGTAACGCAATATCCTTTACTTGACTCCCATTCAGCCCTTTCTTGGTGTGACATTGACTTTCTATTTAAATGGAAGATTTTTCTGAATACAGATCCAATATGACTAATAACCAAAAATAGTGATTTCTAATAACTGTGTGATAGTCAGGAGTTCCACCGGCTATTGTTAGGGTATTATAAATCTTTCCACAAACTCCAAACCTATTTTCCACATTAGATAATAAGTAACTTATGTGACTATGCACTTTTGAGAGAGAGTGAGAGTGGGATTATGAAGTCAAACAATTGATCAGAAGATAAATTCCATAAAGGCTGTTTGCTGTGTGTTGAATGCCCCTGCCAAAATTCATGTTGAAATTTAATTGCCACTGTGACAGTGCTGACAGCTGAAACCTTTGGGAAGTGATTGGGCCAAGAGGGCTCTGCCCGCCCAGATGGATTAATTCCATCATTGCAGCAGTGGTTTAATCATCATGGGAGTGGGCTAGTTATCACAGGAGTTCTATCCTCTTTTCTTTTCTCTCTCACCCTTCCATCTTTCTCACTTCTGCCATGGGATGACTCTCACCAGGTACTGGTGCCATGCTCTTGTACTTACAGAACCGTGAGCCAAATAAACTTCTTTTCTTTGTAAGTTACCTAAACTTAAGGTATCCTGTTATAGAAGCAGAAAATAAACTAAGAAAACTGATACCAAGAAGTATCAGTTGCCATAAGCAGTATCTGAAAATGTGGAAGGTGGCCTGGGACCTGGGTAATGGATAGAGGCTGAAAGAATTTGAGGAGTGGGCTAGAAAAAGCATAGGTTGCTGTGGATGGACAGTAAGGGTGATTCTAGTGAGGGCTCAGAAGAAGACCACAGAACTAGTAAGAGCCTGAATCTTCTTAGAAATTACTTATGTGGTCGTGACCAGAATGTTGATACAAATGTGGACAGCAAAGGCTATTCTGCTGAGATGTCAGAGAGAAATTAAGAACAAGGTATTGGAAACTGGAGTAAAGTGTCAGAAAGTAGGAGCCGGGGGTGGTGGCTCATGCCTGTAATCCCAGCATTACACTCAAGTGGATCACTTGAGGTCAGGAGTTCGAGACCAACCTGGCCAACATGGTGAAACCCCCATCTCTACTAAAAATACAAAAGGTAGCTGGATATGGTGGCATGCACCTGGAATTCCAGCAACTAGGGAGGCTGAACCTGGGAGGCAGAGGTTGCAGTGAACCTCGGGAGGAGAGTGAACCTCCTGAACCTTGGGAGGAGAATCGCTTGAACCTGGGAGGCAGAGGTTGCAGTGAGTCGAGATCGCGCCACTGCAGTCCAGCCTGGGCAACAGAGTGAGACTCCATCTCAAAAAATAAAAAAAAAAAAAATTTTAATAAAGTAGGAAAGACCCTGGCAGAATAATGTCCATGTTCTAGGACTTTATGAAACACAGAGCTCAAAGAGTGATAAATCAGGATATCTGGTGGAAGAAATATCTAAGCAGTAAAGCATTCAGACTGCTAAAAAGTTACTTATAACTGCATACTGGAATGACTTAAAGATGAAATTTATAATTAAAAGAGAAGTAGAACATAAAGACAGAATATTCACAGACTGGCTAGGTAAACAGTGAAAATGTGTGTTTGGGAGATAATATTAAGGGTGTATTGTTAAAAAGAGATGAATATGGATACAAAAAAAAGCTAAGCGCTATTCATTAAAACAGTGGGAGAAAGCCCCCAAAGGCACTTCAGAGATCTTTAAGGCTACACCCCCCATCAGAGGTCAGAATCATTTCGGGGGATGGACCCAGGGTTCCCTACTCAGGCTTGTTGCCAAGCGCCACCCTGGGACTCTGATCCCCACATTCCAGTGCAGTATTCTTTGGCTGCTCCAGGTGTGACTCAAGTGGCTCAGCCCACTACTCCAGAAGGTACAGGCCATAAGCTTTGGCAATGCCCACGTGGTATTTAGTCTGTAAGCATGACGAATGCAAGAGCTGTGAGGTATTACTGCCTCCACTTAGGTTTCAAAGTGTAATGCCTGGTGGAGCTGTGCAAGTGGAGTGACCCCCAAGATTACAGAACTATAGGATATGAGTGTGAAACTCCAGCCTGAGTGAGCTAAAGCATGGGCTGAGCCCAGCAAAGTCATAGCGATAGGGCTGTCAGAGGCCTTGGGAGCCCAACTCCCACCTCAGTGTGCCCAGGATGCAGGACATGGAGCCAAAGGAGACTATTCTCTAGATTTAAGACTTAATGTTGCTTTCCCTGCAGGGTTTTGGACTTGCTTGGGACCAGTTACCCCTTCTGTCCTGCTTCTCTCTTTTGGAATGGAAATGTCTATTCCATGCCTGTCTCACCATTGTATTGTGGAAGTAGATGGCTTGTTTTGATCTCACAGGCTCACAGCTGCAGAGTATTAGCCGAAAGATAAATTGTACGTTGAGTGTCACTCTTGTCTGATTTAGATGAGACTCTGAACTTTGGACTTTTGAGTTGATGCCAGAATGAGTTAAGACTCTGAGGGCTATTAAGATGGAATGAATGTATTTTGTACTAAGAAAAAGATGAATTTTGGGGCAACAAGGATGAAGTGCTGTGGTGTAAGAGTCCCCGCCAAAACTCCTCTTGAAATTTAATTGCCACTGTGACAGTGTTGAGAGGTGGGAACTTCATGAGGTGATTGGGTTGGAGGGCTCCACCGCTATGAATGAACTAATGCCATTATTATGGGAATAGGTTAGTTATTATGGGACTTTAGCTGTCTGTCCCTTCCACCTTTCTTTTACCCTTCCACCTTCTGCTCTTCTGTCATGGAATGACCTTCATCAGATACCAGCACCATGCTCTTGGATTTCCCAGCTTCCAGAACCATGAGCCAAACAAACTTCTTTTCTTTATAAATTACCTAGTCTGTGATATTCTGTTACAGCAGCAGAAAATGAAATAAGACAGCTGTCAAAATGCTATTCTGACTAATTTTCCCTTGCTGGCACTTCCCAAAAAGAACAACGTTATCTCAACTACCATGATATAAAATGTTTAAATCATCAATTTATAATTTTTGTTTTGACTTAACTGTTACCATTGGGAGGGTAAGATAGCATTGTGGTTAAAGAACACTGACAGATCTGAATTTGCCATTAATTAGCTATGGAAATGAGCAAGTTTCATAACTCTCCTAAGCTTGATTTCTCTCTATAAAATAGGAAAAATTATACTTGCCTTAGAAAACAGTAGTACCTCTAATTAATTAAGATGAAAATGTAAGGAATTCTGCAAATTACTTGGTACATACTAAGAGTTTAATAAATGATAGTTGAGAAACAGTCCCATTTTAGAGATGAAGAAAATAGTCCTCAGAGGAATCATTTCACATAATTATTAATGTAATGAACCAAAAATGAAACCCCAATTTCAGTTAAGCTCAGACCTATGTGATCGCAAAGCTAATGGTCTTTCCACTTCACTGTATTCTTTTCTGATTCCCAGATTTTCTCTCTCTTTCTCTCTCTCCCCACTACCTTTGCCTAATTGCAATCATTTTCACTCAAATTATTTTTCTTATTTTTTCCAAAGCAAATATCTCAAATAAACAAATCCTTTGCCTATTCACAATTAATATTAAAAAAAAGATGCTTCTTGAGGGAAGAGGAAGTCCATTTTATTAAAATATAATGTTCTCCAAAACTGTAACATGTTTTCTTTTCTGTTATATAATCTCTTAATTGTGATCTATCACAAATGGCATTTTCTATCCCATTGACGGCCACTTGAAGCCTGTAGTCGATTCAAAAGTATGTTTCACACAGGAAATGGACAGTTATCTATTTTGCTCATCTAACACCCAAATCCACACTAAAGCACAAATGCTATCACACCTATGACAGTGTGTCCTTCACCGGAAAACGTTTTTTAGAAAGAGTAGATATGGCTTGAACCTGGGAGGCGAAAGTTGCTGTTAGCCAAGATTGTGTCACTGCACTCCAGCCTGGGCAACAGAGCAACACCCCGTCTCAAAAAAATTAAAATCAAAAAAATGGTAGATACGTACTAAATTATATTATCTCATTTTCTCTATCCTTTAAAATTTTTCTGGTCACAGATTTCTTATATATCTATGGCAACAAAGAAAGAAAAGTAAACGTAATCCCAAATCTCACACTCTAGATTTTGTGCCTGTGACCCAAAATCTAGATATGGAACCTAAACTGGCATTAGGAATTTAAACTTTTACCATCTTCTTTATTAAAAGTTACTTGTTAAGACAATGAGCTGCCCTGGGCCATGCGCAGAAGAAATTTGGTAGACAATGCTCTTGTCTTTCTGAAACTTCATTTACACTTTTGGAAGGCACGTTCATGTTAATGATTTCCTCGTTTTAATAGCAGTTCCTAATTGTAGTTTTAAGAGACAAGGGTTTCTCTATGTAGTACATTATAAACTGCCCCAAACATAGAAACCTGATTTAAAGTTACTTTAAGTAAAAAACAACAGTATCACTTTTAAGAGAAGTTAAGGATGTTATGAAGTAAAATAATGAGTTAATAATAATCACAGACCATGCGGGCTGCGGTGGCTTCGGACGCCTGTATTCCGCAGCACTTTGGGGGCCAAAGTGGGTGGATCACAAGCGTCAAGAGATCGGAGGGACCATCCTGGCCCAACATCTGGTGAAACCCCATCTGGCTGCACTAAAAAAGTCAAAAAAGGTTAGCGGGGCATGGGGCTGACATGCTGTCTGTAGTCGCCAGCCTACTTGGGCACGGCTGGAGGCAGGAGAATCACTTGAACCTGGGAGGCAGGAGGTTCAGTGAGGCCGGGTAGCTGCCACTGCCACTCCAGCCTGGCACAGGACGTGAGGCACTCCATCTCAACAAAAAAAAAAAAAAAAAAAAAATCAGCTGACCCCACAACCAAGAGAAAAATTAAACCTAAGCTTTTTGCCAAGTAACGAGAACATGATACTAGACGCTCTTCCAATCCCTTAACAGTTTATTTTTTCAACGATTAAAGAGCAATGGTATCCCGCTTACGTTTTATTTAGGCAATATAGTTAAACATGCTTAACAAAGGCTGTTCGTAGGTAGGCAACCAGAAGACAAATTGTATTTTTCTCCTCTCATTTGTTTTTCTTCGATATGTTTTGTGTCTGAATAT
The DNA here is from genome assembly GCF_001698545.2 of Rhinopithecus bieti. Taxonomy (NCBI): domain Eukaryota; kingdom Metazoa; phylum Chordata; class Mammalia; order Primates; family Cercopithecidae; genus Rhinopithecus; species Rhinopithecus bieti. The sequence continues at coordinate 73,518 of NW_016816004.1, forward strand.
TTTACATGTTCTATAATGGCATGTACTTTTCAAAATGTTAAATTAAAGGATGCTGAAATAAATGTCATGGTATCGACATAAAAACAAATATTGTTTCATTATATATCTAGGTGATTATACGTAAGAACGTACCTGAGTATTATTCTATTTTGTGTATATCTTATTATATTCACACGAGTCAACGTATGTAGCAAGTTTTGCCTTTTCCTTCAAAGTCAAAATGAGGAAGTTTTGTTTGTTGTTCTAAAATCGTCCATGGTCCAATTTTAAGTTGAACATTCCGATGCGACTTTGATTATAATTTACAGTTCTGCGAAGAAATGCGTGACCTGTGAAATTAGAAAGCTCAATCAAATAATACTGATTGTCTCAGTACTATAACAGTAGCGAAATCATTGTTTTGATTCCAAAGGCGCTTCAATCTTTACTTTTGTACAAATTGACTGTGTCTATTAAATCAAAGGGTCAATTCTAATGTTGTTTATGCTAGGAACAACTGTTATTTTATTTTTAAAATATTTCAACTTTTAAATTAAGTGTAAATTAGAATTGGTTGGACAGAATAATACTTTGAGTTTTACTGTTTATTCCAAATGTTCTATTCTAAAATATTTGCAAAGAGCATGATATTTTATAAAACTAAGAAGATTTTAAAGTAAAATATTTCTAGAATAAAATTTTATTTAAGCAGACATAAGAGCAAAATGTTGATTCTGAATGCTTTAGCTTTCCTTTGGGTTTACCTAGAAAGTTTTTAGCTTCAAGGATGTCTGAAGATTGCTCACTAAGCAGTCAAGGAAAGAGAACCACTGGTCTGGCATAAATTTTCCATTGTAGTGGTACGGCTTTGTTATAAGAAAAATGCACAGGGCAGATGACTTGCATCAAGTATCTATAATTCTCATTGCAATGATTTCTAAAAATTGAAATTAAAAACAAAACCTGTTTATGGAGTATATATTTAGCACACAGGAACTGTTAAATCATTCACATATATTATCTCAATTGAATTCACAAAACGACCTGTGAAAAACAATCTGGGTACCCAGTTCTCCTCCCTTTCCTCTTTTCTCCCCATGCAAATCAGACTTCAGTCTGAGGGTTCTCCCCATCTCATGTAGCTCCCTCCCCGAGTTCTTGCCTAATCCCATTTTGGGGTCTTCTGTGCAAACCTGAGCTAACACATATAGAACATTTTTTTTTCTGAGGGAATATACATTTTCTGAAGGTTCAGACATCTTTTTGAGAAATGCTTTCAAGTATGACAAAGACATAGCATACTATACAATGGCATGATAAGTGTTTTGTGCATTTTCATGCTACTAAAGTCATATTTTAAGCCAAGTAGAGAATTGTAAAAATGTGCCCCTAATGTGTCTCTTGGTTAGCTGGCTTTATAAAATAGTCCTCAATGACTCCTTAGGTGTACAGGTAATAATTTTTAATACTATAAATATGACTAATATCATTGCTATTACTAGTGTTTGTTTATTTGACTTTTCCACTATTTCCAACCTTTTTTTCCTATTTCCCTGGAAAATTACAATGAGGAATGCCTTAAAAATAATGAGCTGGGGCCGGCCACAGTGAATCACACCTGTAATCCCAGGATTTTGGGAGGCTGAGGCAGGCGGATCACCTGAGGTCAGGAGTTCGAGACCAGCCTGGCCAACATGGCAAAACCCCGTCTCTACTAAAAAAAAAAATAAAAAAAATACAAAAATGAGCCGGGCATAGTGGCTGGAGCCTGTAATCTCAGTTACTCAGGAGACTGAGGCAGGAGAATCACTTGAAACCGGGAGGCAGAGGTTGCAGTGAGCCAAGATCACACCACTGCATTCCAGCCTGGGCGACAAGAGCGAAATTCTGTCTCAATAATAATAATAATACTAATGAGCTGGGTACAGTGGCGTGTCTGTAGTCCCAGTTACTAGGGAGGCTGAAAGCAGGAGGATTGCATGAGCTAGGAGTTCAAGATCAGCCTGGACAACATAGCCAGTTCCCCTTACTAAGAAAATAAAAGGGGGGTAAAGTAAAAAAATATATAGTATGATAGTATGATACAGTGGAAAATGTAAGGGCTTTAGAATTAGAAAAATGGAGTTTGAAACCATGACAGCCTACCACTAGCAAATTCTGTGAGACCTTGGACAAGTTACTAACATTTTTCACCTTCAGTTTTCTTATCTGTAAAATGAAAATAATGTTATTTAACTTGAGGTTATTGAGAACTCAGTAAGTGAGGTGACTTATGTCGGTCTTACAAGTAATGTTTGTTTTCATTTTATATTATATTTTTGTCCCTGTATGCACTGAGACAGATCTATAAATATTCAAAAATGAATTTTGATTTTAAAATAATTTAATTGTGGAGACAATGTTTATTAAGCTGTTGTTGGAGGAATATATACCAACTATATATAACGTACATTAGGCGTGACATATACTTACCCACATATGCAGACCTAAACCAGAGTACTCATCTATGGCTAATAAATTTATTTTAGCCTCTGGGCAACAAATTTTATAAATTATATTTCAGAACTGTTTTTGTTAAAAGCACTATGAATGCTTTTAACATTTTTATCTATATCCACTGCTATAACAGAAAACACATTTAGAAAGATAAGATCATTCATCCCTATACCTGTGGCTCTTTTTCCGTAGAAGTTTCTCTAAGTAAAGTTTTTCATCTGAGTTGATTAACATAGATGTGTATACACATACAACTATATCAGAGATTATATATAAAGAGAAGAAGCGGGACTTAGGGATTTACTTAGTCATTGGTTTTGCTCTGAAGATAGAAAATGCTAGCTTTAGACAAGAAGTTCTCTTTCAAACGTCAAGAGCTTGTCTTAACTTTGATAGCTTTGGCAACTTGTTCAGAAAAATCTACAAATCTAGATCTGCAAATGTTTGAAATGCTCCATCAGACAAATTCAAAATACTACAAACATTCATTTCTCTGTAGAAAAAGATAATCCATATTATTCTTTCCTCTTGCTTATAATTTTAGTGCCTGCAACCCTGCCCTCAGGGATGATCAACTGATTTGGGCAAGATGGGTAAAGGAGGACAAAGAAAGGGGTGGGAGGTAGGAAACAGCATCACCATTGTTGCTGATTTCCCATTTATTTTAGGAAAAAAATTTGTCCTCTGAGGTTTTTGTATCTAAGATGACAAGCCAGGTGAAACACTAAGAGATTGGGTAGACTTCTCAGAAAGTGTTATAGTGGCAGGTGAAACCCTAGAGAAAAACCCATACCTGTGAGGGCATTTGAACCTGTGGGGGTGGGAAAGTGGGAATGACCTGTGTCTACTACTCCCTTCCTCTCTCCTCACCGTTGGGTAAGCTGGCCAAAGGCAGCTACCAGAAATGAGTAACTTCAGCCACTGAACCATCCTTAGGAGAATGGATGGCTTCCATCTTAACTCTAATTTTCCTTTAGCCATTTCTGTTTTTGTGCCTCCTCAGTTCTCCTTAAGGTCAAAACAACATTAGTGGTTTTAAGGTGTTAAGTTGGCTGTCTTTTTCTCACATTTTAAGTGCAAAACACAGAAAATGAGAAACAACAAGAAATCCCTCATGGTCTTAAAAACAATCTATTTGAAAATTTCAGTGTGCAAATCCAGTTAAATTTAGACTTGACTTCAGTTAAATTTAACGTGCCAAATTTCAAATGGAAATTTGGTTCTCTGCATTTTAAAATTTGTAACAACAGCTTACGATATTCTATTTAAGACATATCACAATGTACATGATAGAATTAAAGGGTCATTTATACAAATTGTTATCGACTACAACACAAACAATGTTCTCAGAGGAATTGTTAAAATCATCTAATCCAACCCACTCATTTTTACAATGGGAAAACTAAGAGAAATGGAGAGTCTATTCAGAAGCAAAATCACATTGTGGTTTAAAAAAAAAAAATTCAGCTGGTACACATGGGTACAAGTATAAAGGTTGTTCAAATATATTGATATATTTCTGCTTCAGTTGGCAAATTGCCACTGCCCTGTATCCTCTGAGTGCCCCACTCTATCATGGTCTTCTGTCACCTTCCCTAGTAGCTTTTGGACGCTTCAATATAGCAACTAAGGAGTTAACACCTTGCAATCAAGAGATCCTTGGGAGCTGGGCTTCTCCACTGAGAGCCAGGTCCTTTCAGATTGGTTGATTGCATAAACATGCAGACAGATAAATAGTTTTTGGTATCTCCTCTGCAGGCAGTCAATTACAGAAATTTAAATAATCAACAGTGGTGTAAACTTGCCAGTTGACCTAGCATTCATTCTCATGCTTTCACTTTCTCAAAATAATTCAGGACTCCCTACTCTTATCCCTAGGGAGTCATCTATCTGGTCTTTCTCATGCAGCTCATGTGTTTTTGTAAAACTTGAACCCACTCTTAGCCTCCTGGCAAAGCCTTGATAGACTTCACTATAAGGTGGGCATGTGACCAACCAATCAGGCTGTTTGGAATGCCAAGACAGCATTGCTGTCTCTTCCTCTGTTCCCTATTGAAGTCACCCTATTAAACAAGGGAGTCAGACTTAGAATAAAGTTTAGACGGTTGACTGTAAAGAGAAAAGACAATGACAAAACAAAACAAAACAAAACAAAACATAAAAATGGAGTCCTTGCTGGCATAACTGAGCTTCTAGATTAATCAGCCTATACCTGAGCCTTTCAAATAACTCAACCTATACACTTCTTTTGTTATTTAAGCCTGTTTGAGTTGAATTTTCTTTTACTTGAAATCCTAAGGGACTTGCCTTATAAACTAGTTCCCCACCAAAGCTTTGCCAAGATTCTCTAATACAATTATTTAGTTATATGATAAGGTAAAATTTCCCTAAATAGATACTGAAAAGCATAAATTCCAAGATGAATTAATAATTATGGTCCCGGAGAGGAACAGCTCAATAAACAAAGTTAGATAGACAGAACTGGATTATTTAACAAAGATTTGTGGTATACACAAAACATCATTTTTATCTATTATTCCCATCCTATCCTTTTAAAATTTATTCATTAGGGCACTCTTCTTCTGCCCTTCCCTGAAGAATTTGGCAGGTCCACTGACTTTTCTTCTTACTCTTGGGGAAGAGCTTTGAAGCATAAAACACGGTGCCAATTTCGTTCTTTCCTTCCTCTCACTATTCACCTACTCACCAGCTGCTCAAAGAAAGGTGCAGTGGGGGTAAGGTTACCAGATTTAGTCAATAGAAATACAAGATGCCTAGTTAAATTTGAATTTTAGATGAATAGTAAATGATTTTTTAGTGTAAGTATGTCCCAAAGATTACTTGTCCATCTGAAATTCAAATTTAACTGAGAGGCTTATATTTTTTCTGATAACCTTAGGTGAAGCAGAGAGGAGAGGTAGGGGGATCTGGTTTGTTGAGCAACTTCCTTTTCTTTGGGCATGGCAGATAGCGAAGATTATGTAGTTGAGCCAATTTCAAGCGTTCTTTAAACATTCCATCATAGGAGACATCTCCAGCATCAACTCTCAAGACTTAAGTAATACTCCTCATTCCCCCAGGATGCCCACACCTCTTTAGCCTCTGGTCCACCAGCAGAGGGGCTATACACCAGTTATTACCCCCCATCACCAACCCTTGGTTCACAGGCAACAATGAAGCATCTCTGCCCCCATGCAAAGTGGATTCATGGCCTGATCATCTTTGCCCCCATGCAACATTGCCAAAGCATCTTTGCCGCCATGCAACAGCAGATTCCTGGCCTGACCTTCAAAGTCCTAATGAACCAACTTTTGCATTTAGACTTTTCAGGAGAGAATCAACTTGTCTAGCGTGCTCTGGCATACTGGAAACACACATTAAGCTCTTTAAGAGTAGTCCCACAGAAGCCCCTGCCAATTTGCTGGGCTTGGTGTAGGAGACAGTAACTTTCCCAACTGGAAAAAGCTGAGGCCCCATAGCACAGCTACTAGTCACTTTTAAGGAAAGCTCACAAAAACCCTCTCTTTATTCTCTGAAGGGATCCAAGGGTTTGGAATCCATTCCCAGATATTACGCTTGTACCATCTACATATTGTGACTTAGCAACTTACTGGAGAATTTTGCATTTATTTTATCTTTATGCCTTGTTGAAATTTCAGTTTTAACATTCTGTTATATAGCTTTCTTTTCTGGGAAAATTCTCACAACTTTTAATATAGCATGACTAAAGCAAACCTGAAGGAGAGCTGAACTGCCTTCCTAGACTGGCTGTCTCGTGCATGACCTCTACTCCTGTCTATTTGCTGAAAATATCCTCCCTATAACAAAATAATGACAGGAATTTTAGGGGACTGGATTACTGCAAGACTCCTGGTGAAACCACGGTCCTGAAACCATACCTTGAAAAAATTCCTGCAGAAGTTAAAAACATTTCCCTCTCATTGTGTTATTCTAATCTCCCATCTCATTCTACAAAACCCCTCCACGGAGGCCTTTGATCCTCAGGCTTCTTATCTAAGTAGTGCCACGTGTCAAGTTCAAGGTCTCCGAATAGAAAGATTAGACTGGGGAAAACAGGAGTATGGGTTTCATGGGATCTGGGACCCATGATAACCTCTAACCATGAAGTTTAGATGAGGGACTTCCTCATCCGGCTACAAAGACCTCAGTTTCTTAGTTGTGAAAGGAGGAAGTTGAACTACATAGTTGCAAATGGCCCCTCCAAACTGAAAAACATATGACTTTGATTCTAAATTCATAAGGGAGTAGGACATGGATGCTGCAATAGTCTTATACCTGAGGTTAATTCTAAGAATTAAAAGTACCTTCACTGAAAGGAGAGCGACATTGACGAAGGTAGAAAGTTTTCATGGTAGCTTCCTAAGGAAAATGTGGCAGAATTAAATGATCCTAGTTGGAAACAGAGAAGTAAGACTTGTAACTACAGCAGACCAAGCCATTCCCAGGCAGTAGATCTCACTGGGCAGGCAGAGACCTTGGCGTCTCTCACTTTACCTGGCCCACTTTCCATAGTCCATGCTCTGCCAGTGTTACTGAAACACCAGGGGTTTGGTCTAGGTCCTGCTGCTCACAGCACAGAAAGTCAATCACTGAGACAGTGGTTATTGCCAAAGAAGAAGACTTTAATCAAGTGCTATAGCCTAGGAGATGGGAGGTCAGTCTCATATTCATCTCCCTGACTGACTAAAATTAGGACTTTATATAGCAGGAAAGAAGTGTAACTATGTATGGAAAACCAGGAACTTGGGATGGATAAGAAAGCAATCAATCATGATGAACGAGGGGCCCTGAGTCTCAGTGTCTGGATGTTATGATCTGGTGAGTTTCAGCTCTTTTATACTTTTTGAGAGGGCTAGGGGTCCTATCCTCAGGAAGAAACACAGATAAAACACATGTAAGTTTCAAGCTTTAAGAAGAGAAGTGACAATTTCTATGTTTATCCAAAATAAGTGTCTACGAAACTATTGGGTGAGTTTCACCAAGTTTGAGTCCAAAGCCTATCTCAAGTCCGGTAATCCATTAATGGAAATGGAATCTCTCTCTCTCGCTCTCTCTCTTGCTTGCTCGCTCTCTGTCTCTCTGGTTGTACAAAACTCTTAGATCACACTAAAAATGCCTCATATTCTTTCATAGTATTAGGTGATGTATCAGGATTTCAGGAGGAAACAGACAGCTTGCCAAAAGTAATCAAAGGGTGCTTTCCAAAGAGGATCACAAGGGATAGTGCAGTAGCTTAGGGTTTGTAACAACAAAACTTTTAATCTATGTCCAAAAAGAAGAAGAAAGAGCAGTTCTAAGCCCCTGAAAGAAGACAGCGTGCTATCCTCTCCACATTTCTCTAGAGAAGGCTTCCAACTTGAAGCAGCCCCACAGGAAAAGTGCCAAAATAAGTACCCGCAAAACCAGTAAAAGACATTTTGAAGTCATCCCAATTCTTGCTAGTTGAAGTACTTTCCAAAGCAATTCTCTTAATGCTTACAGTTCGTTGAATCCTTACTAAGGAGAAGCCAGAGGCAGAAAATTCTTCTAACAATGCACATGCAAAACAGCACTGACTTTCTGATGTGGGTTAGGTGTGAGTTCGAATCTTAATCTAAAATGATTTCTTAAATATGGTCCTCTGCCTGAGATTAAGGTACTGGGGGAAAGAAAGTTCTGAAAGTTTGCTACTTGTTATTCTTTCTAATTAAATACAGGAAAAACTTATTTTTCTTTGGATACACTCAGTGTGAATAAAATTAATTCATGAACCAAATTCCCAGATTTAAACTGGAAGGAAGTAAGCTCTAGAGCCCTATCTTAAATTTCCAGCATTGTTTCAGAAGGCCACTGGAGTCAAACTTTCATAGCCTTAGCGTAGAGTTGTTTCATCTGAGGACCTTCTTGTGTGTCCTGCTCTATCCAGTATATTTCTTCATTAAAAACTTCAGTTAGATCTTTTCTCTTAATTGCATTTTTACCCAAAAGAATAAGCCAAATTCCTGCACGGTTTAGGAAATATATGGCAAAGTACTGGACTAGCGAATATATGGCAAAGTACTTCCTCACTTCACTCCCATACTCACAACAGATGTGGCTAATCAACTGTTTCCAGTTCCTGGAAATTGTAAAATATGGTAGTGAGTTTCTCTGTCAACAAATTCTCTGTTGGCCAAAGGAAGTAGCTTCTGTGTCCTTCCTCTTTTAGTCCCTTCAGGCCTTTCAAAGTGCTATTAATATATACTATAAAAGCTTTGTTAGGAGCTATGTAATAAATCATTACCTCATAGAAATAGATCATTCCCTGTGATTAACCTTTTACCAGCATTACTAATCAATTATGCTTCTCTTTCTTATCTGCTCCTGTTAATCTTGTAACATTCCGTGTTAAGAAGAAATCATAACTAATTAACATTTATCCTTTAGGTAGGCCAGGCTACTTACTAAAAATACTCTGCAAAACAGTTTGTCTTCTTATGGTTTACTGTTTACAACCTGAGCCAGAATCCTTCTACTTCCGAGTAAGACTGGGGTTCAGCTGGGGTGGGGAGCGCATCAAATAAGGGGGTATGTCATTCCCTCCTTGTCTAATGCTTTAAGACTAATCAAATCAAATTCTGTAATACTAAAGTTGGAAAAGAACTCTCTTGATGCTTAAGTAATTTTTAAGTCAATGTAATCCACTTTAACGAAAAGAAAGAAAAAAAGGGAAAAAAAGACAATGTAATACACTTAGAACAAAAGACTTGTCATACACAATACATAACACAAAAGATTAGCTTCAAGAGAATGTAGCCCGGGCGCGGTGGCTCAAGCCTGTAATCCCAGCACTTTGGGAGGCCGAGACGGGCGGATCACAAGGTCAGGAGATCGAGACCATCCTGGCTAACATGGTGAAACCCCGTCTCTACTAAAAAATACAAAAAAACTAGCTGGGCGAGGTGGCGGGCGCCTGTAGTCCCAGCTACTCGGGAGGCTGAGGCAGGAGAATGGCGTGAACCCGGGAGGCGGAGCTTGCAGTGAGCTGAGATCCGGCCACTGCACTCCAGCCTAGGCGACAGAGCGAGACTCCGTCTCAAAAAAAAAAAAAAAAAAAAAAAAAAAAAAGAGAATGTAGATAATTACATGATGGTAGATTTTTATCTTGCACTCGTTTGTTCAACAAATATTAACCATTACCAAGCCAAACACTTGCCAGATACTATTTTAGGCTTTGTGTATAGGCTCATCCTAGACTTTAAAAATTGTCTGGAGAGTAACCACCAGGTCACCATACACAATATCCCTGGATTGGTCTAAAACAGGTAGGATTTGGGTGGATGAATTGTAAATCTGATCCAGTTCGGCATGTCTTATAATCTTATAACAATTCATTGTGTATATTGATTTAAGAAAATATAGAAACAACTATTACCTAATGCAAATTCTTTGATCTGAGTGATAAAGAATTTGTATAAATAGACAAAAATAAACACCCAGACTGAAGTCCTACCTATTCACTTGATTAAAATTGTATCTCTTTAAAAGACGGATACTTTGGGCAAATAGTTGGCTTCTTCTGTTCTATGTTCTGAGCTACACCAGTTTCTCCAATATCAAAGTCTCCTTTTCCACCACCTTTATTCACCATCCTGCTGTCCAAAGCTCGTATCTTCAGAGTTTCACTTTGTCCCCAGATTTATACACTGAATTCTAGTGAACCAGAAAGAATGCTCATGGAATACAATTAGCGACTAAACAATTCCAAAATGCTATTGGTTTGCTTTCTTTCTAGAGGATGTACTTAGAAGAAGAATAATAAAATTTCAAAGGGACCAAAATCTTTCTTCCTACTCCTCTCACATGAATTACCACCTCCTTTGTAAACAAGTGATTATTTACAAGCGTGTTAAAAAAGTAGTTTAGGTTTGCATTTCATTTAGAATTGCTCTATTGCTCCATGTTTGGTTTTCTCCTATGATTTAAGAATAGTTTTATTGTACATATCTTTACAAATATTTAAAACAAACAGAATTATTGTAGTTTAAAAAATAGAAAACCAGGGCCAGGTGCGGCGGCTCACACCTGTAATCCCAGCACTTTGGGAGGCTGAGGCAGGTGGATCACCTGAGGTTGAGAGTTTGAGACCAGCCTGAACAACATGGAGAAACCCCATCTCTACTAAAAATACAAAATTAGCAGGGCATGGTGGCGCATGCCTGTAATCCCAGCTACTCGGGAGACTGAGGCAGGAGAATCACTTGAACCCGTGAGGCGGAGGTTGCGGTGAGCTGAGATGGCACCATTGCACTCCAGCCTGGGCAACAAAAGCAAAACTCCATCTCAAAAAAAAAAGAAAAGAAAAACAACAGAGGAAAAAACATGGCATGGGTTATGAAAACAGTTATCGAAACAAAGATTATCTCAGGTAAAAAAAGGAAATTGACAGTGCTACATAAGCAAAAAGATCTTAGATTGTACTTGTTGACCAGGAGGTAACTGGTAATTAGGAGAGTAAACATTTCTGCCCTCATCTGCTATGCAAAAACACATTGTCTTTTCATAAAATTTTGCAAAATCTTACCTTAAAGGGGAAGATCACAGGTTACTACATCACTGCTTTTTTATTCAAACTAAAAATCATACTTAGGTGTTTTAAAAGTTAAATGAAATCCAGAAAGCCAAATAAAAGGCCAATAAAGAAAAAGAGAAGGAAGCCAGATGCATGCCTGTATTTCTGGAAGGAGAGTTTCTGAAAGGCTTTTTTTGAAACCTCCTTAGCTAGAGCTAAGGTTTGAGGTTAGCTGAACATTGCGTGCCATTCTTGAAGGGTCCTAGGCACTGACTCATTTGCTTTATCATTTCTCATGAAAACAAGAGGTGGCAGCCATCACCAGAGAGCAAAGGGGTAACTTGGTGACTGATCTCGTTACTGAACTAAGGAGAGCACTCACACGCAAGGTTCAGAACCTCCCCACACCCAGAGAAACTCTGCCACTTCATAGAAAAGAAGTTATTTCCATCCATGAAGACAAGTGGCAACTGGAAACAAATGTGAAGAAAATAAGAATAAATGCCTTTTTCAGCAATATAACAACTGTAACAAATAATCAGAGTTTTTCCAGTTCCCGCCTGTACACCATGCTCTCAACTATATATTGCAAGTTAAAACAGAATTGATCATGGTTCTGTATTTTTAAATTCTCTCGCTTTCTAAATACATCACTTCACTTTTAACAGTTCAAAGAGCTCTTTATAATTTACTTCCTCTAAGATAAATTTAGGTGCAATTTTAATAGACTGGTAGAGGCAAATGCCTCATGCCCACTCACGGGGCACACACTCCAAACAAATGAGTGTTGGACACCGTGAGCCAGGAGAAGTAGGAAGTTATCAGTGCCCTATGGGAAATAATGGGAATGTCACAGGTTTCTTCTTTTCTGGGTCACTGGGGCATGCCTTTTGATTGAGCATAACACAGATTAATGTCATTGCCTGTGGATTTTGGAAGGAAATTGCAACAACTTTGGTTGATCACTTACCGGAATGGAGACGGGGAGAGACAGATACTTTTCTACTTTACAGGCATATCTATTTCAATCCTTAAAACAACCAGGAGAGTAAATATTTTTATTCCAATTTTAGGACGAGAAAGTGGACACTTGGAGTTAATAGAAAAGGAGAGTAAAAATGATGGAATCCAGGCAGACTGGCCCCATTGTCAGTCTGGAGTCTGAATGTTTCAAAAGCACATCTGCCTTTTTTGTGACCCATAACCAGCATTTTTGTATAACTAAAATTAGTGAAGCATATCCTTATATATTATCTCAATTTATCCTCATTAAAGCATAGAGAGAATGTGCTATTCTTAAGCTCGTTACTCAGGTGAGAAAAACGAGTTTCAGGGAATTTTCAAGATCACTCATCCAGGAAGTGACAGAGCCACCACCAGAACCCAAATCTTGTGCTTTCAAATCAAATCCTCTCCTCTTTTAGTTTTGCCTCTCACCTCTCATCTCCGCTCCCATCCTCTTATGATTCATGGGAAGGTTGTGAGCTGCCATAGACTCTCACACCCACTTGCAAGCTGAACTGGAGCGTTAGCCCGTCAGCTTTACAGCTTTCTTGTAGCACTTGAATCTTTCATCCGTTATTTGCACCTTAATATGACAAAAAATGAGATGAGGTATTTTTTGTGACACACTGTAATAACCCAAAGTTGTTAGTTTACATTAGGGCTCACTCCTGGTGTTGTATATTCTACGGATTGGAACAAATGCATGACATATATCCACCATTACAGTATCATACAGAGTAGTTTCACTGCCCTAAAAATCCTCTGTGTGCCATGTATTAATCCCCCCTACTCCCCACAACCACTCATTTTTTTACTCTGAGATGAGTTTTTAACGGTAGGAAAAAAAAATGAAAATTCGAACAAACAGAAATACAGAAGATGAGGGCATTTAGTACTTAAAATATGTGGGGTTATGTGGGTGGGAGAACTGAAGATGTAAGGAGAAACTGTGCAACTTCGTAAGTGAATTAGAGACACATCTTTGTCTTCCACACCCATCCTCACATCTTGATAAAGACTCAGCTCAGTGGTTTGCAAACATTGTTTTTAAATTTTATTTTATTTTATGTTAAGTTCTGGGGTACATGTGCAGGATGTGCAGGTTTGTTACACAGGTAAACATGTGCCATGGTGGTTTGCTGCATCTATCAACCCATCACCTGGGTATTAAAACCAGCCTGCATTCATTATTTATCCTCATGCTCTCCCTCCCCCGGCTCTGACAGGCCCCGGTGTGCGTTGTTCCCCTTCTTGTGTACATGTGTTCAAAAACCCTATCTTGAAGTCAAAGCTTACATATATATACATCACATATTAGGTAAGAACATAACTGACATAAATTTATGTTAGAATAAAAGCATAGCTATTTTAATCAGATTTATAGTCCTCTACGTACTTCAGCATTCACTTCAGCTGTTTGGAAAAAAAAAGAAAAAAAGAACAAAATAAGAAGCTGGATCTCTCTCAACACTTATGTCAAAATACGTGTCTGGTGCGGTGATGTGCTAGAGTTGGCATATATCAGCTGGCAAGAGCCAACTGTGCACATCTTTTCCTAACTCTGTGTTCAGCGAAGTAGCTGGCAAGAGCCAACTGTGCACATCTTTCCCTAACTCTGTGTTCAGTGAAGTAGCTGGCAAGAGCCAACTGTGCACATCTTTCCCTAACTCTGTGTTCAGTGAAGTAGCTGGCAAGAGCCAACTGTGCACATCTTTCCCTAACTCTGTGTTCAGTGAAGTCACATTGGCAGCTTGAAATCGGACATGATGGGAGTATTTACACTTGGGAAATTGGCAAATACTACAATTCAGAGCTTTTTGTTGTTGTTTTGAGAGCCAATTTTGTAGTCATTGCTACTGGTAGGAAAAAACTGGTATCTTATTAACTCAGAAGATAATATGGGACTTTTCCTTTGAACAATTCCCAGTGTGCTAGAGAAAGCTTTATAAAATCTAAAATCTTTTTCTAAAAGATACATTTTACACAAACACATAGATCAATGTAACAGAATAGGGAACTCAGAAATAAGACTGCACACCTACAACCATCTGATCTTCGACAAACCTGACAAAAACAAGCAATGGGGAAAGGGTCTCTATTTAATAAATGGTGCTGGGAGAACTGGCTAGCCATATGCGGAAAATTGAAACTGGACCTTTTCCTTATACCTTATACAAAATTAAAACTCAAGAAGGATTAAAGACTCAAATGTAAAACCCAAAACAATAAAAACCTTAGAAGAAAATCTAGGCAATATCATTCAGCACATAAGCACAGGCAAAGATTTCATGGTGAAAGTACCAAAAGCAATTGCAACAAAAGCACAAATTGACAAATGGGATCTAATTGAATGAAAGAGCTTCTGCACAACAAAAGAAATTATCATTAGGGTGAACAGACAACCTACAGAACGGGAGAAAATTTTTGCAATCTATCCAATGGACAAAGGACTCTATCCAGAGTCAACAAGGAACTTAAACAAATTTACAAGAAAAAAAACAAACAACTCCTTTTAAAGGTGGGCAAAGGACACGAATAGACAAGTCTCAAAATAAGACATCCATGCAGCCAACAAACATATGAATAAAAGCTAAATATCACCTATCATTAGAGAAATGTAAATCAAAACCATAATAAGACACAATTTCATGCAAGTCAGAATAGCGATTATTAAAAAGTCATAAAACAACAGGTGCTGGTGAGGTTGTTAAGGAAAAGGAACACTTTTATGCTGTTGGTGGGTATGTAAATTATTTCAACCATGTGGAAGATTCCTCAAACATCTAGAAGCAGAAATACCATTTGACCCAGCAATCCCACTATTGGGTATATACCCAAAGGAAAATAAATCATTCTATTGTAAAGATACATGCATGGGCGTGTTTATTGCAGCAGTATTCACAATAGCAAAGACATGGAATTAACCCAAAGTGTCCATCAATGATAGACCAGACAAAGAAAATGTGATACATATACACCATGGAATACTATGCAGCCATAAAAAGGAACAAGATCATATCCTTTGCAGGGACATGGATGGAGCTGGAAGCCATTATCCTCAGCAAATTAGTGCAGGAACAGAAAACCAAACACTGCATGTTCTCACTTATACATGGGAGCCAAATGATGAGAACACATGGACACACGGTGGGGAACAACACATGTTGGGGTCTGTTGTAGGGGCAGGGGGAGGGAGAGCATCAGGAATAATAACTAACAGATGTTGGGCTTAACACCTAGGTGATAGGTTGATCTGTGCAGCAAACCACCATGGCACATGTTTACCTATGTAACAAACCTGTACATCCTGCACGTGTACCCCAGAATTTAAAATAAAAATAGATAAAAAAATAAAAGATACATTTTACTACAAAAGTAAACATTTTCTGCCCTAAAAGATGTATAAACTACGTTACAATAAAATTTCAAAATGGGGAAAACAGGCATACTTATAAAAAAGGGCTAATTTTCTTATTATACAAAAACCTCTAACAGGAAAAGGATCAATTCAATATAAAGCGAGTAAAGACATAAATTGGCAGTTAACAGAAATATAAATATAAATTTTCAATGAATATTTTATAAATGCTCAACCTCCTGCATAACTAAGTCCAAGGTGGGGAAAAAAAAAACTTTTTTAAAAGTTATAAAATGGCAAAATTCTAGTGTGAGCTTCAATGTTGGGGGTAGGTATGGGGAAGCCCACTCATTCACTGTGGGACATTGTTAAATTAAATTGCATATTATTAAGTGAAATTTAAAATTCACATTCTTTTCAACTATTTTCAATTCTATTCCTAAGAATTTGTTTTATAGACTTCTGTATTCTCACAAAAATAAGTATACATGGATGATCATTGTGACGTTGTTTGTCTATTAGTTACTTACTGCTGTGCTTAAAAATTACCCCAAAACTTAAAAGTTTAAAGTCATAATAGATATCATTATCTCACAGAGTTTCTGTGTCTCAGTTATTGGAGAGCAGTTTAGCTGAGCGGCTGTCTCATGGGGTTGTAGTCAGTGTATTGACAGAGACTGCGATCATCTCAAAGTCTGACTGGGGCTGGAAGATCAAATTCCAGTTTGACTTGTGAGCTGACAAGTTGCAAGAGGGCCAAGTTCCTCACCCCTTGCCTCCCAATATAACTGTTGGATGATCCTCATGATAAGTTGACTGGCATCTCCCAGAATGAGTAATTCAAGAAACTACAAGGCAGAAGTTACTATGCTTTTTATAACCTAGTCATGGAAGTCATATGTTAGTTACCATTTGCACAATGTCTTCTTGTTACACAGGACAGCCTAATTCAATGAAGGATGGGAATACACAAGGGCATGGACACCAGGAGATAATGCTCATTGGGGGCCATCTTTTGAGACTGCCTACCACAGTTTGGAAGGATGAAAAAAACAAAGAAAGAAAAAGTATCTTAATATCCATTGATAAAGTACACGGTAAATAAATTTTTAAACTTAATTAAATGTTATAGAGCATTTAATATATAACTTATAAATGTTATAGCGCTTTTAATATATATTTAAGTTATATATATTTAATACATATAAGTTAAATGTTATAGAGCTTTTAATACATAATATATTTTATATAGAGAGAGCTTTTAATATAAAAGTATAAGGTGTTTATTAAAAGTAGGAAGTAGCCTAAATGTGTTGCTGTGGAAAAATGCCCAAAATACACTAAAGTATATAAAACACATATTTATATATTTATTATAAGATTCTCTCAATATTTTTATAAAAATAGACATTCATGCATAGTTATATGCACAAGAGTGAGAAATTTCCTCAAAGATTTATAAGGAGATCTATCAGTGGGTGGTGAAACCTGGGGGTGAGATAGTAGTTAGGGATATATAACTTTTTATTTTATGCGCTATACTTATACTAGTAATGTTTGAAAAAAAGTTACAATGCAAATATATTACATTTATAATATTTAAAACTAGCAAAATTATGCTCCACAGATCTCTACAGGACACATAGCCAAAGGGGAACATCATTTGAGCCAAGCTAAGACAGACTTCTCCCTGACTATCTCCTGCTCAGAGGAGCTGAGTATGTAGGCAGGAGAAACATACGTTGGTTTTCTGAACAGAGAACTGAGAGCTACCCAATCTCTAGTCTTCAGCCTTTGCAAAGCTGGATTAACAAGACAGTAATTATCCCAAAAGTAGAATTCTATTGTGGCATATTTCTCCCTATTCTGAAGACAGGGTCCATGAGAGAATCTGGAAGCTGAGAATCTGCAGGGATGGCAGGGTATGCAGTCGGCAGGAGTTATGCAGGATCACACCATAGTGGAAAACCTCTCAGCACCTTGGTGTTAGCAAAACTCAGCTCCAGAGGATTTCCAAAGCATCCGCTACTATTATAGCAAGGCCAGGACATCTGAACACCTGTCTTAGAAGATTTTCAGGAACTATGGTGGCTGGGAGTTGAGTGATCACTCTTGATGGATTACTTTGAAGTGATGGAGACCGAGGTCAGCCCATGCTCAGCTGATTACAAGGCCAAGTTTGGGGTTTGAACCCTCAAAAGAAATCCTCCACTGAGTTGAGGAAAAGGATAGCTGAGAATTGTCTGCAGCAAGAAACCACAAAACCTCTGAGTCATAGAGCTTTAAAGGAAGCCTTCTAATAGCTTGTATCAAAATGCAAATAACATAATGATAAGAATTATACAGATGCAGTTAACATTTATTGAAGACTTATTTTTCATTTACTAATTATACTCATTTTGTAGATGAAAAAGATGAGAATTGGAGAAGTTAAGCAATCTTCCCAAGGATATCACACACCCCTTAAAATTTTCAGTTTTAACAAATGATTCAAAACTTCTTTTAAAAAATGAAATTTTGATCAAACATTTTAAGAACTTCTGAAACATTTCCGCACAAGACAATTGAAAAACCACTGCTTTGCTATTTAACCCCTGGAACGAGTAGGTGGAATTTACGGAACGGCAGATTTCTGTTCAATATAAAATATAAGTTTATTCATAACTAAATTATCCAATTATAAAATGAAACTTTCTGAGGGGTAGTTAAGTTCTCCATCACTGGAAATGTTCAAGCAGAATCACTATTATTACCTGTTAGGTATATTAGAAGTGTGAGCAGCATACAATTGGATTTCCTTCAAAACTAAGAAGAGCAGAGGCTTCCTTCTTCTTCTCTTTTTTTTTTTTTTTTTTTTTTTTTTGAGAACGGAGTCTTGC
Source organism: Rhinopithecus bieti (assembly GCF_001698545.2). Taxonomy (NCBI): domain Eukaryota; kingdom Metazoa; phylum Chordata; class Mammalia; order Primates; family Cercopithecidae; genus Rhinopithecus; species Rhinopithecus bieti. Next base: position 91,786 of record NW_016816004.1, read on the forward strand.
TCTGTTCCCCAGGGCTGGAGTGCAGTGGCCGGATCTCAGCTCACTGCAAGCTCCGCCTCCCAGGGTTATGTCATTCTCCTGCCCTCAGCCTCACCGAGTAGCTGGGACTACAGCGCCCGCACCTCGCCGCTAGTTTTTTTTTTTTTTTTTTTTTTTTGTATTTTTTTTAGTAGAGACGGGTTTTCCCGGGTTAGCCAGGATGGTCTCGATCTCATGACCTCGTATCCAGCGTTCGCCTCCCAAAGTGCTGGATTACAGCTTGAGCCACTGCGCCGGCCGAACATGAGGCTCTTTTCTTTCTTTCTTTTCTTTTTCTTTTTTTTTTTTTTTTTTCCTTTTCTTTTCTTTTCTTTTTCTTTTTTCTTTCTTTTCTTTTCTTTTCTTTTCTCTTCTCTTTTCTTTTTTCCTTTCCTTTCCTTTCCTTTCTTTCTCTTTCTTTCCTTCCTTCCTTCCTTCCTTCCTTTCTTTTTTCTTTCTGTCTTTCTTTCTTCCTCTCTCTCTGTCTCGCTTTCCTTCCTTTCTTCCTTTCCCTTTTTTTTCCTTCCCTCTCTCCCTCCCTCTTTTCTCTCTCTCTCTCTCTCTTTTTCTTTCTTTCCCTTGAGATGGAGTCTCGCTCTGTCACCCAAGCTGGAGTGCAGCGGCACGATCTTGGCTCACTGCAACTTCCGCCTCCCCGGTTCAAGTGATTCTCTTGCCTCAGCCTCCTGAGTAGCTGAGACAGGCATGTGCCACCACGCGCAGCTGATTTTTGTATTTTTTGCACAGACAGAGTTTCACCATGTTGGCCAGGCTGGTCTCAAACTCCTGACCTCAGGTGATCCAACTACCTCGGCCTCCCAAAGCGCTGGGATTACAGGTGTGAGCCACGGTGCCCGGCATTCACTTTGTTATTTCTCAGGTTAAACTGAGTCAAAATTGCTGATTGCAGAAGGCTGAACTAAGTATATTTCCTGAAATTTTGGAGTTTTAATGTTAATAGTAAACATGTATAAAGCACTTATTATGTGCTTGGCAGTGTTTTAATTGCTTTACATTTGTTAACATTGGTCATCTTTTCTACTGTCCTATTGAGGTATGTGTTATTTATACAGAATTACATTGAATTCTAAACTCAAAATCTGGCTACCAAGTCCATGTCCTTCAGCAGTTTGTGATATTTATGCTCCGTATAGTGATACAGTTGCAAGTATATGACCCTACAAGTGGAGAAGAGTTTAGCTAAAACACTGCAGATAAATGAATAAACAGATGCAGGAAGTGGTTTGTTGCATAATAGGGAGTTTCTATCAATGTTTCTATAGTTGTGTCACCAAACCACAGGTTGGTACTTTGAAAAAAAATCAGTGCTATAAAAGCTTTCGTATCATTAACATTCCTTAATTCTGAACTCAGTAAAAGCTTAATCAAAGATCATATTAGGAGAATACGAGTTCTCTAGCATTTTTCACTTGTTTCCATAACTATAGGATTTGTTTTCAAAGAGCAACAACCATAAGACATTTACAGTTCCTTTCTTGAATGCAAATAATGGTTAGGGGCTGGAGGCACCTAAACTGTGAGACAATGTCTTGATTCCTATTGAGCTTTCATAATTCTGGTTCAGAGTGATGTCAGAGGCCAGACTTTGTGTGTGTGTGTGTGTGTGTGTGTGTGTGTGTGTGTGGCAGGGTCCCTCTCTGTCACCCAGGCTGGAGTGCAGTTGTGCGATCCCAGCTCACTGCAACCTCTGCCTCCCAGGCTCAAGTGATTCTCGTGCCTCAGCCTCCCAAGTAGCTGGGATTACAGGCACACCCCACCACACCTGGCTAACTTTTGTATTTTTAGCAGAGACTAAACGGTTTCAGCATGTTGGCCAGCCTGGTTTCAAACTCCTGGTCACAAGTGATCCGCCTGCCTTGGCCTCCCAAAGTGTCGGGATTGCAGGCGTGAGGCCCGGCACCCAGTCCAGACTACTTTCTGCTCAACACTTGGCTCTGTGGGGGTGAGCAAAAACTTCAACCCTCCACACCTCAATTTTCTCGTGCATGCAATGAGAATAACTTCCTCAGGATTATTTCAAATATTGACTAAGTTAATGTCTGGCACCCTCAGTGTTGGGTATTAGCACTAGCTGGTGTGAAGGGAGATACAGCATTTAAATGTAAATTTAAGTTTACAAAGAGATAAATCATTTTACTGAGTGTTATGCGAGAGTCAGGTGAGAGTTGCAGATACCAAATATACCTGGGTTTAAAGAGAGGTGTGATTGTTATGGGTGGCAGTGTTGTGGGCCACAGGGGCAGACTCTCAGGGTGAGGCTACTTGAGCAGGGCCAGGAAATGAATTATTTTGTTCACTTTTGATGTGGCCCACACTCAAATGCTTCAGAAGTACAACGTTCTCAGCTAAGCTAAGGTGGTCTTCAACATGCACTTGACCACAACGGAAACAAACAAAAAAAAAAAAAAAAAAACAAAGAAAAGAATGAAAAAGTTAAACAACAGGTGGGGAGTCAATGCTAAATAAAAAATTAAAATACATAGAACTTAACATGTTATTTCCTTCCCAAATATATAATATTCTGATATATTTATAAAATACCTATCCTTGAATTGTTTTTCACTTTTCCAGCCAAATTCCCTCATCAAATTACTTAATTTTCCTAGCTTAAAAAATTATTATTTTTGATTTTGACTACAGAAAGTGAAAAGCAATTTACTGACACATCTATCTACATTACATAAACATACATGCTCGTATATACTTTCCACTGGGAAGGGAAGAATCATAATATGAAAATGACTAAACTCTTTCTCTCTGACTGATCTAGTCTCCCCTACTTCCTACCTTTAAAGTGCTAAACAGTCATTTGCCCAGCTTTCTATTTATCAAATATCTGATTGTTTGTTTTAATGTCTTCAGTATGGATTTAGCTGATTTCCTGAATATCTGATGTCCACATAACACTTAACAGCTTCTGAAACTCTTTCCCATATGTTATTTTATTTACTTCCCACAGTAATTTTGGAGGTACACATTACTCATTCTGTTTTACAGAGGAGTTAAGAGTAGAGTCTGTGTGATGTCCCCTAAATCACACAGCTATGACCAGTCCGAAATATGGGCTCAGGTTGTATGGGAATACTACCAAGATTTCAGAAATGATCATTACACATTTACGGGTCCTCTGGTGCCTGGTTATAAAGTAAAAGGGTGAACAATTCAGATTTATATTTGAATCTCTGTCTATAAAGTTTTTTTGTGTTATAGCCACTTGTCTTACTTTTATTTCATTTTTGGTTTTTTCTTCTATCTGAAAGAAAGCTAGAGAGTTATTTCCCCTCACAAGCTTCAAAAACCTGCCAGGCAGAGACTGACTGATTCCCACAACCCCTCTCTGTGATCTGGGCTTCAGGGAACAAGTAGAGTGGCAGACCACATTCTTCCTCTAGTAGCAGAGACACACTGGACCACTGGGTCCTGGGAAACTTTTCCCAGGGACTGTCTTTATTGCGCCACTCTCACGACAATAACACACACTCAAACAAGCACTCACGTAACCCTGTATACAGCTGCATCAGCACCCAGAAAACCTGGCCTAATGTAGGAAAGGAAATTCCTACCTTAGAAATGATTCATGATGGGCCTGTAATAATGTAAGGAATGTTTACAAAGAGCCAGGGGTAGGGCACAGGGAGGGGATGGGATAAGGCCATTAGGGGAGAGGTAAGTAGGACACTCAGGATGGACCAGGAACTTATTCGAAAGCAGTCATTAATCACCAGAAGGGAGAGGAATTTCACCCAACCCAGGAAATAGGAACACGTGGCCTAAGGACCCCTTGGGAATCCTGAGTCTTTATTGGAAGATGTGAGAAAAAAGGAGTAAAGTGAAGTATAACTGAAGCTTCATGAATTAGAGAAAATGGAAAGGGTGCATGTAGGAAGGAAAAGAAAGACAACGTGGAGGTTAAAGGCAAGTCGCAGGTTTTATTGGCATGGTGATTCATTTTATATCAACATGGTGGGGCCACAGTGCCCAGATATATGGTCAAACATTATTCTGGATGTTTCTGTAAGAGTGCTTTGGATGAGACTAACATTTAAATAAGTGGACTTTGAGGAAAGCAGTTTGCCCTTTATAAAGTGGGTGGGCCTCATCCGTCAGTGGATGTTCTAAATAGAACAAAAGACTGACCTTCCTGAGCAAGAGGGAATTCTAGCAGCAGGTGTGAACTGCAGATTTGGGACTTGCCAGTCTCTATATTCAGCAATTCCTTAAATAAAGCTATATACAGACATACACACATGCATCCTATTGGTTTTGTTTCTCTGGAAAACCCTAACTATCACAAGCAGTCTGTGGTCATCAAGCTACACAGGGAGGGACATGAAGCTGGTGAACAAAAAACAGGGATATAGCAGTAAGCCAAACTGTGGCTCTATTAGGCAAGCATTTGAACACTGACCTTGCTCTTGGCCTTATCTTAATTTCCCACCGTTAGTTTCCCTTTGTCTACTTTTCTTATTTTTAATTGAATTCATCTCATTATATTTTATGCATTATTATATATGTCACCTTATGTCCTTTCTGGGACACATTAGAAGTATAAATAAATAGATTCTCGTCATTGGGAGCAATTGTGTAAGAGTAGATTTAGACTCTCTACAAATAAAGAAGAGACATATGAATTACGCAAATCTAAGAAAAAATAATGAAGAGATATAGATGATAAATGACATAAAATTTAAAAGACGTGCAGTAGAAATCCAAGTGTGTATGCAAGGGAAAGTAGTTTAGTCATATAGGATAGAAAGTATTGAGATTAATCAAGAGGCTAAAACATCAAACCACAGAGATATAAGCAAGAAGCAAAAACTCTTCGTTAAAAAAAAAAAGGTTTACAAATCAGAGAAACTGGATTATGTGTTAGTATGCCCACCAAAATTTTTTGAACATCACATAATTAAAATATTTTCTGATGGGAGAAAATTAAAAGGTTCGAGAATGAAGACATACGAGGTCATGAAAACATAATGCTGTGTTCTCTTTGTATGTATATACAAAGACTATAGTAAGACTTCTTACTCTAAAAAAATTCTGAACTAATAAAAATTCAGGTGTACTTTCGCTTTATGTCAATAAGATGAGTTGATGGCATTTCTGACTTTACCTAAGATTATAGCAAAGCACTAATAAATTGAAGAACAATCAACAGTTAACTTAGACTTTCACACCACAAAAGCAGAGTAAGAATGAGAGGACTCCACCCCAGCTACCCACACAAGAACCTGGCCAAGGTAAAAATCAGACTCTGTTGTGGCCTGAGACACACGGTTTGATTTTTACACTGGCCAGGTTCTTGTGTGGGTAGGTGGGGTGGAGCTACCCACACAACAGGAACAACATTGAGAGGAAGCCCAAAGATTTCAGGGAGAAGCATTCTTCAACTTGTTACCTATTTTTCCTAAACAGAAAGTGTCCTTCAGTCTCATGCTTTTGCTTATCCCTGTTGTGTTTACACCAATCAGACCATGAAGTGATGATGCTGTGGTGGCAGCACAAAAAAACTATGTTGGAGTTTTGAAGCATTGATAGCATTTCCTTCAAATTGTCACTAAAATACAATTTGAAGAAAATAAGGTAGCGCTGTAAAAACCAGAATATGCTTTTCTCTTAGTGTCTTACTATACAAACAGAAATATACCCAAGTTCCTCTGGAACTCATGAGATGTCTTCATGATTGAGCCAGAGGGCTGCTGTGTTTAGAAAACAAAAACCTACACACAGTGATCATTGATTTAAATGTCACTTCTAAACTCTCAAGCAAAAACTTTAAAAAGGTCATACATCTGGACCATTGTCCAGCACCCACTTTATGAAATACCTTCCCCCTATACCTTGAGGTGTACAAAATCTGTGACTTAGTTTGCATTTTATAAACAATAGTTTTACTTATTAACATAGACAGAAAAGACATTTGGGTACCACGTATAAAGTTCTATGAATCTTTAGGAACGATTGGAACCTGTTAAAGAATACTTTTCTCAGAACATATCTTACTTCTTAAAGTTAAAGTAGTTAGAAGATAATGTGTATTTAACTCAGCTCAACAGTGAGGTCAAAAACAGGAAGAGGTCTTTAAAAACACTGATAATGTAATGTCAACACATGATAAAATTAATGTAACAGAAAGGAAAGTTTTTTCTAATAAGAAACATCTATATGATAAAAAAAAAAAATGCACAGTTAAAATGCTGTTTTGAGGGCTTAAAAATCCATGGCTTTTACTCTTTAATATTTTTATTAATCTAATAAATACAATCAGTTA
>NW_016816004.1:98942-124390 GCF_001698545.2 Rhinopithecus bieti
TCTTCTTTGGAGAAGTGTCTGTTCATATCCTTTGCCCACTTTTTGATGGCATTGTTTTTTTCTTGCAAATTTTTTTAAGTTCTTCGTAAATTCTGGATATTAGCCCTTTGTCAAATGGATAGATTACAAAAATTTTCTCCCATTCCATAGGTTGCCTGTTCACCCTGATGATAGTTTCCTTTGCTGTGCAGAAGCTCTTTAGTTTAATTACATCCTATTTGTCAATTTTGGCTTTTGCTGCCATTGCTTTTGGTGTTTCAGTCATGAAGCCTTTGCCCATGCCTATGTCCTGAATGGTGTTGCCTGAGTTTTCTTCTAGGGTTTTTACAGTTTTAGGTCTTACATTTAAGTCTGTAATTCATCTCGAGTTAATTTTTGTATAAGGTGTAAGGAACGGATAGAGTTTCAGCTTTCTACCTATAGCTATCCTTGGCTATCTATTCTTATAAAGAGGCACTAAGAAGTAATTGGAAGCTCTGGGAGGAAAGTAGGGGCAAAGAAAAGAGCTAATCATTTTGTAGTGAAAATATCAAAGCCTCCAGCAGTATTTTTCCCCCCTAGAACTATTCATTATCTATTTGGGGAAAAAAAGCCCTTGAATCTCCTGCCCAGCTGGAGACCAAGTTCCCATAAAGAAATGGGGGCAGTTGATGGGTTAGAGCCCTCAGTCAGTAGCTCACTTGCTCACTTTCAAGAAACCCCGTTATTTTCAGCCCCAGTCGATTATCTGCCTTTGAAAGTTTTAAATAACAGGGGGAGATGCTTAAGGCATAAAAAATAAAACAGTGAGTATTCAAAATTATATACGCAATATGATTTAACTACATTAAAATATGCATAAAATAGCTAGAAAGAAATACACCAAAATTTTGAGTATTCATGGTTACTTCTGAGTGGTGGAATAAAATGTAATTATATCCTTAATACCATTGTTTATTTTCCAAGACTTCCACAAAGCATACACACTAATTTAAATATGTGGGAAAATACTTGATTTTAAAGAAACACGTATCAGGATGCCAGCAAGAAAACCCACAGAAGTGAATGTTAGTATCAGAGTAAAAGAGTTTTTCTGATCCTAGCTTAAAAGATTTTAATACTTGATGTACACATTAATATTTTAAAAAATGAGTAAGATATTAAGAAATATCCTATTAATATATTTAAATGTTGACATGGCCACTTGTATATCAGAATCCAGCTGTACAACACTACTAAGAACTTTGAAGCTATCCATGAATCCTGCCTCAGTTCCATTCTCCATTCACCTGAATTTGGTATTTGTCATTAGCTTTTCATTAATTTTATCACTTATGTGTATCTAGCCTGTGGCCTAGCTTTGCATCTTTTGAATTTTATACAAATGGAACCACATTGTATGTATTGTTCTGCAGGTTATTTTATCTTCAGTCAATGTCTGTGATATTCATCCATATTAATTTTCCCAGTTGTATAATTTATATACACATAACATGAGTCTATGGTATTCTATTTTATTAATAAACCAGAATTTATTTATCTATTCTTCCATTTATTAAACTTGGGTTGCTTTTAGATTTTGTCATTACAAATGATTTTACCTCTTCTTTTCTAATCTTTGTATTTCTAATTCTTTATCTTGCCTAAACTTACTAGCTTAGCATCTCTAATACAATATTGAATAATAGTAGTGATACTGAACATCCTCATCTTGTTTCTGCCTGCTAATTTCTCTTTTTCCTTTTCTTCAGTTTGTTTGGTTGTCTTGTAAAATTTCTTGATTGAGAAATAGTTTTCATTTTTTCTTATTTATCAGCATAAATATTTAAGCCTTTAAGAAAACACCGCATTAGTTATGTCTCATAGGGTGTAGTAGGTATTGTTTATATTATCAGTATTTCCTAGATATGAGTAATTTTGGTTTATATTTCCTCTTTGATCCAAGACTGGGCTAAGAAAAAAAGCTGTTTTAATTTACAAGATGTTGGAGTTTTAGTTTTTTATTTGCTTGTTCATTTTGTCTTACTGTATTATGATTAGAGAATATTGTCAGTATAATTTCCGTTTTTTTAAATTTCTTATGGAGTTTGTAATTTAGAAAAGAATTTTTCAATTTGTATGAATGTCCCTAGGTACTGTGAAGGGTTGTCTCTATTTTCAGGGTTCAGGGTTCAGAATATATGTAATTTAGAGATACTTTGTTACTCATGTTATTTAGGTCTTCTACATCTTTAATATGTTTCCTCTGACTTGCTCTGTCAGGGACTAAGTGAAATAATTCAACAACTGCAAGTGTGCATCAGTCTAGTTCCGCCAGTGGATTTTTTTCTCCTTGTGAATATAGTTATGTACTTTGGTCCATTGATATTTACACCTTTTTACATTCACATTTTAAGTACCCTTCTTTTTCTTATGTTACGCTTTTAGATGTGAATTCCATGATAGCTGATATGAGTATCATAACTCCTTCATTTTTTTAAGTTTGTACTTGCCTGGTATAGCTATCGTTTTCTACTTTCTGAAGCATTTTGTCTTAAAGGTATCTCTTTTATATAGCATCTATTTCTTTATGGTCCCACTTGAAATATTTTTAAAGTATGTTATGATACTTTTATTTATTGATATGTATGTCATTTTTTATTTATTGATAGGATGGGTATGTTTGCTCTGGCTTTATCATACGGTTCTTGTTGTTTTCTAAATTTGTAGCTTAAAGTCTCTCACTTTAGTTTGGTTTATATTTCTAGTCTACTGATTACCTTTAGTATATTGTATTTAACATGTTCATTCTCCATTTCTTTAGACAGTGTCCATTCGTTTCCTCTAAAACCAATGGGAAATTAGCACACTTTCACTTCCTGCCCTGTAACTCTGGCCACAGGTAAGAAGCCAAGCTTTATGGTTATTATATTCTTTCTTTGGTTTATCAAGACATTCTGTTTTCTTCTCCACTTTCATTTTTAGTCCATCAAATTGTAAAAACACATACACTATTTGAATGAGCAATTCTTCAATTACAAGCTGATTTTTTTACGCCCAAAATGTGCTTTTTTTGTGAAATACCCACATAATTAATTGTAGACATAATGAAATTACACACAGAGCTTTTGAAATGATAAAATGTTTTCTTACCTTTCTTCACTGAATCACACATACCCCTGGGGTATTAGACTCTAAATTGAATACACAAATTTAGATGAATAGTCCTCAATCTTTTTAGAATTGTGTATCCTCTGAGAGTCAAATTAACATAATTCACTCTCAGACAAAAATGTTCACATTTTCTCAGGCAACTCACAGTTCAGAGACGGCCAGGGAACTCAGATGCTAAGCACCTTACTTTAGACATTCAACATTACTGGAATTGCAGACACTACCAACTTCAGAATCTCCCAATCATAAAGTGAGACATGAAACATGGTGGAGACATTTGACAAGACATAAACAGCATAGTCAAATTAGCCATGCTTGATTAAATATGTAACGACTCATTTAGATAATCTGTCCAACAACAGCAGAGTTCAACAAAAGACAGATTTCAGATAATTCTCTCATTTCACTCCTTCTTTGCCTCTCCTCTTTTTCTGTCCTGTTCTCTACCTCTTCTCTCTTGTTTCTCCTTCTTCCTCCCAGGACTTTTTATTCTCCCTCCTTCTTCCTCGCTTTACTTTACTTTCTCCTCCTCCATTCCTCACCAAAAAACAAACAAAAAACCCCTGCAGATTAGATTTTCTGCTCCACCTACTGGTTCTTTCAAGAATGTCATATTCTTGAGAAACTGGAGACACTACCTGGTATGTTAATGGAAATAATTTTATCATCTAAATTTTAGTATCTGAGAAGACCTTCATAATTTATAGACTAGGATCATTTTTAAATGTTAATTTAAATCCCAATTTATCAAACATATTAACATAGAGTATAGATCATGTTAACATCTTCTATTAGAAACAAACATTGTAATATTTGAGCCCTTATTACAATCACATCCCACTTGTCTCTTTCAATTTCCTTCCTCCTATTCTATTCAGATAGCTGCTTCTCGGCTGTCTTTCCTGATACGTCATCCTGTGTGCATTTCTCTGTCCCCAGTTCGGTCTCTGATGCTCTTTTATTACACTGCATGCACTTCCTTGGGTGGCTTACCTTCTTCCACTTCTTCAATTATTACTTTTACAAAATTGGTAGACTTATGTTTGTAGACTGAGCTCTCCTAAGTTCACATCTCTAAATACTGGTACAGGTAGCTTGCAAGCATTTCAAGCACCTCAAAACTGCTCTTTTCATTTCTGTTGATGACATTTCATCTGTTTCAATGATCTATTGCTGTTTAACAAACCACTCCAAGCTTAATGACATGTAACAGCAACCATTTTATCATGTTCACAGATTCTACAAGTCAGGAATTCTGATAGGGCACAGCAGGGATGGCTTGTCTTTGCTCCACACGTGAGAGCACGTCAGCTGAAGACTGCCTCTTACTGTTTGGGGGGATACCATATCTCCCACACATTACTAAGATGAACAGTGGGGGTGGGTGGCAGAGAGGTAAAGATGAAAGTGGCTCCTTATTCTTTGCTTCTTAGAAATACATTACTTTTAAGCACCATACTCATGCTGAATACTATTAAGATCAAGTACACATTAAAAAACAAAAAGTACTTTCAGCAGAATTTGTATTGAAGTAGTTTTGTTGTTGTTGTTGTTGTTGTTTTCTTGTTTTTTTGAGACAGAGTTTTGCGCTGTCGCGCAGGCTGGAGTGCAGTGGCACGATCTTGGCTCACTGCAATCCTTGCCTCCCAGGTTCAAGTGATTTTCCTGCCTTAGCCTCCTGAGCTGGGATTACAGGCGCCCATCACCACGCCTCACTAATTTTTGTATATTTAGTAGAGATGGGGTTTCACCATGTTGGCTAGGCTAGTCTCGAACTCCTGACCTCAGTTGATCCACCCACTTCAGCCTCCCAAAGTGCTGGGATTACAGGTGTGAGCCACTGTGCCCGGGCTGTATTCAGGTGGTGTTAATTTGAATGTTCTTTGAGGACATCTGAACTAGTTATTTTTAATAAACTACAGTTTGAACTACAAGAAATTGCTGAATTTGCATATTATACTAATGGTTACAAGAATGTCAAGCAGCAGACGTGGAACAGATTCTAAAAGCCTGTCTGCCTCATCAAGTCAGAAAATGGAAGCAACCTTGACCAGATCTGAGCATAGATAAATTGCTATAGACTTTTATTTATGAAAGCATTATTCACTTGCTATTACATAAGAGGCATTCGGCCAGTACAGCTTTGTGAACTTTGATACCTCTCAACCATCTCATAAGAAAACACATCCATGACAGAGTCAGTGTTGCAACTCTAAATGACTGCAAAGTCAATTTACTTTCCTAAGTGGCTGTATTTGCATCAACCCATTGAAACCATGATGGGTTAGATTAGGACAAATTTTATGTTCAAACACATTTTGAAATATGAAGGGATTAACAGTAAAAGGATTATTGAAAATACTGATTGAATGAGCTTAACATCTAGAATACAGCTGGCTACACTGACTGGAAGAGGAAATGCAGTTCAACTAACTTGCTCTGCTGGTATATGTATATGTTAGTGAATATCCAGTATAAAACCACTTGTAGGCCGGGCATGGTGGCTCATCCCTGTAATCCCAGCACTTTGGGAGGCCGAGGCAGGTGGATCACCTGAGATCAGGATTTCAAGACCAGCCTGGCCAACGTGATGAAACCTTGTCTCTACTTTAAAGAAAATACAAAAATTAGCCGGGTGTGCTGGCACATGCCTGTAATCCCAGCTGCTTGGGAGGCTGAGGCAAGAGAATCACTTGAACCCAGGAGGTGGAGGTTGCAGTGAGTCAGGATCGCACCATTACACTCCAGCCTGGTCGACAAGAGTGAAACTCTATCTCAAAAAAAAAAACAAACAAACAACAAAAAAAAAAAACACTTGTAGAAACAGGTCTGTGAGTACATTAGTCTGTTTTCACATTGCTATAAAGAACTGCCTGAGACTGAATAATTTATAAAGAGGTTTAATTGACTCATAGTTCAGCATGGCTGGGAGGGTCTCAGGAAACTTACAATCATGGCAGATGGCAAAAGAGAAGCAAGGCACCTTCTTCACAAGGCGGCAGGAAGGAGAAGTGCCGAGCAAAGGAGGGAAGAGCCCCTTACAAAACTATCAGATCCTGTGAGAACTTACTCTACCACGAGAACAGCACAGGGGTGATTTACCCCCATGATTCAATTACCTCCACCTGGTCTCTCCCTTGACACCTGGGGATTTTGGGGATTACAATTCAAGGTAAGATTTGGGTGGGGACACAAACCCTAACCATATCAGTGAGGTTTTATGTTGTACAACTTATGACTTGATTTCAGGTAACAAAACAAGGGAATTTAGTCAAGCCATTTACAAAGGTCTAAGCGTCACTAACTTAAATGTGGTAATTTAGGTTTATTATGAAATTGGATTGTTATGTATGCTTCTTTGGGAAGAAAGATGAAATTTTAAAATGTGGGATTTCAAATATATAACTTATACTTGTGGCAGGGATAATACAATACATTCTTGAAAACAATTTCTAAATGAGCTTTTAGAGATACTGGGAACTTCTGTTTTCACAGACTAGGAATAAGACAGTTATACAGACAGTTAAACAACACTAAGCTTGATACTACAATATATTGCAAAACAGTCTTGGAAAACAAAGCTTAACAGATCATTCATTAGGTAGCAAGTACTACAAATAAGGAAAGACCCACCTTCAATATTTTGTAATAAGTGGGATGTGGATTGAACGACTGTAAATAGAATATGTTGAGAGCAATACTAAAAGTAAAGTGTGCTGAAAGGATAGAAGAGATTGACTCCAAGGAAGGTTTCTTGAAGAAGATTTCAATTGGGCATGGAAGGATGAACAGGCGCGTAAGACACTCCAAGCAGAGATAGCAGCAGCCTGAGAAAAGGCCAGAGGGGGTATAATTTGGGGGAAGTTCAGAAAAGTGGTGAGTGACCAAATGCACAGAGCATATGGTCTGAGACTGAAATGCACAGAGAAATGTAGAAGATAAGGCTGAAACATGAGGTAGGGGTTAAATGGTGGATTGCTTGAAAGTATTAGCTTTATTAAAGTATTATTCACATATACAATAAAATTCCATGATTTTAAGTTCAGTGAATTTTGATAAATGTATAAACAGTCTAGTAACCATCACCACAATCAAGATGTAAAACATTTAAATCACCTCAAAATACTTTTGTTCCCTTTCACAAATCTGCATCCCCTGGCCCCGACATCCATTGATCTGCTTTCTGTCATTAAAGCTTTGCTTTTTCTAGGTTTTCTTATAATGTAGTCATATAGTAACTACTTCTATGTGTGGCTTTCACTTGGCATAATGCTTCTGATGTTCATCCATGTTACTGTCATTAGCAACAGCTATTCCTTTTCATTGCTTGGTATTTTAATATATGCATATATCACAAGTTGTTTATCTGCTCATCTGCTGTTAGCCATTTGGGCTGTTTCTAATTTTCAACTATTGAATAAAGCTGCTACGAAAATTGAGCACAAAACTTGTATTTTTCTTGAGTAAAATACCTAGGAGTCAGGAACTCTGGCATTAGTATAGTTGAGCCTTGAACACAGGTTTGAACTGCACAGTTTTGCTTCTTCGCAGATTTTCTTCCACCTCTGTCACCCTTTAGAGAGTAAGACCTACTCTTCCTCTTACTCCTCCCACTAAGCCTACCCAACATGAAGTCAATGAGGATGAAGACCTTTACGATCATTCACTTCCACCTAATGAATAGCAAATATATCTTCTTTCTTATGATTTCCTTAATAACATTTTCATTTCTTTAGCTTGTAAGAAGAGCATATAATACATATAACATAAAACATGTGTGAATTGACTATGTTATTGGTCAGGCTACCAGTCAACAGTAGGCTAACAGTGATTAACTTTTGGGAGAGTCAAAAGTTATACAAAGATTTGAAACTGCATGCAGTAAGGAGGACTTGGGGCCCCTCCCCCTATGTTGTTCAAGAATCAACTGTACTAAGAAATATTTGCATTTTCCTATATTATCCTGGCAACAAAAAATATAAATATTTCTTAGTCTTATTTCATAATAAAATTTATTAGATGTGTTTTAAGACAGTTGAAGAATTCATACATTTTCCAGCCCTAAAAAGGCCACACACAATCACATACATTCAACGTGTTCCAAGATAATGATATGTATGAGATGCTGTTCCTTATAAACTTTATTATGAAGCAAATAAAACAATACATTCATATTATTATATGAACAAAGAAGTCACACATTAAGAATCCTGTTGCGATTTTCTCTTAAGAGCAAAGAGCTGCAGAACCTCTAATATAAAAAAGAGGACATTTTCAATGTGTCCATTTTGCTAAGAAATGTGTGTATGAAATGCCTCCAAGTTTCTCCTACTATATATATTCGCTTTAAAGAAGGAAATTATTTCTCATTTCATTTTTCAAATGAGAAACACTGCCTAAATTCATGACATCCCTAGGATTATTCTTAGTCTCAACTTCCACATAGAGATGTCTGAAATAGAAAACTTTAAGTATCAGCATTCAGGGATATAAGCTTTCACATTCAAAAGGGCAGAGAATCCCAACATTAACAAACAATGGTTCCACAAAAGTCAAAATTACAACTTACACATCTCTTAATAGTAATGTCACTTTAGAGTTTACAAACTACAGAAATAACTGAATTGTAACACATGCAGAGATTAAGAATATTTCAAGTGCTTCTAAATACCTATTATAAAAATATATATCTACTTGACACTATTATGTTCTCTGGAGAAAGATATATAAAGATTACAGCAGAGACTCCAGTACTGACAAAGTAAAATTTTTACCTTCAAGTTGCATTCTAAAATTACTCTGAAGTCTCAACTTCACTGAATTAATGAAAACAAAATGTATTCCATGACAGATTTTTGTGGCAGAAATGAAAACTTTAAAAAACACATGAAAGAAAAACAAGATGAGAAATTTCCTGATACATATAATACTATTTACATTCCCTTATCTCAATACTTGGAAACTCAATGTCCTATTTTGTAAACTAGTCATATAAAATGACACTACAAGTATAAATGAGGTGTAATCAATTGACTCTGACAATCTGCCATCTCACCATTCATCACTGACAGCATCCAAAACATGTGACCATCTGCCCACGAGGTGGGGTGCAGAGTGGAAAAGACTAAGGCACAGGTAACTGCCACACAGTGGCAAAGTGCCAGCCAGTGGCATGGAGAGCACACATCCTGTGCCCTCCAAACCCCCGCATGGCCACTCTGCCTGCATCAACACACCCAGTCCCTTGGATGGCGTAGAACTTCCAGAATTTCAGCTTCTTTGGAATTCTCTGAGGGTGAATGCATGTACTCCCATCTACGCGTGTCCAAAACAAAAGCAAAAAACATCATAAAAAATAATGACACATATACCTCTTTACTTAAGTGAAAATAAAATCTAAGAATTAAAAAAAAAAAAAGCCTTATACTTCTTTGTCTCTACTGTGCCTGATGCGCTTTGTACCAACTTGACCTTTAAAAAAACTATTTGCCAAAAAAATAGTTTCCTAATAACTCTTGGGTATGCTTTGGCTAATATTACTATCCCAGAGCCAAAATACACCTTTAACATAAACCAGGGTTTCATAAAGTATAGAACCTCAGGTGATCCATGGGCAAACTCTCTTTAGCTTAATACTTATGCATACCTCTTTCCAGAAAAACAAATAGGCCACCATGACTCAGCCTGTGTTCTCTCTGCCTCTAGTCTCTCCTTGCCCTCACAGAGCTGTGGCATTCACCATGTCACCGCTGCTAGGTATGACATCTGCGGTGTTAACTTTCATATTTTGTGGGTGTTTGGGAATTGGGAGTGTAGGGATAACTACTAAAATGAGTTATCTCCTTACCGGGCAGTTAGAGGTAAAGACATCAAGATACTTTCAATTCTGGATCCTGGAGTGAAGAGGCCAAACTTTGTACCCCGATCATACAGCAGATTAAATTCTACATACCTGCCATAAATACATCAAAATAACATTAAGGGCCAGCTCAATAAAATCTTAAGACTAACCCATAACAAATATTCAAAAAGGGGTGGGTTTTCCCCCCAGTTCCCATCAGTTGGAACTGGCACAGAGGATCACCACCCTACAGCCCATTGAGAGCTCTCCATCTGGACAGGCAGAAAGAAAAGGTTATTCTACCCACTGAACAATAGAATACAGATTCTGACCCAACATAGAGCAGTCACAATACAAGGTTATGTTTTCCCATAAGTAAACAGAATTGACACAAAGCTGAGAAGTTTAAAGCACAACAAGTAAGAAAAAAAAATGCATCCCTTCTCAAGATGACCCAGCTCCTTCTGGCCTTCCTCATAATCTGGAATGCTTCGGAGTCAAAGATTTCATTTCACTGTCTGTAACTCATGAGTACTACTACCAAGATGGTGTAAAACTTCTGTATCTGAAAGGCCAACTACAGCTAACAATAATCTATTATTAATAGACTATGATGTTCTGTATATTTCTCTTTCTTAAAGTAGTTAATTTCATTAATAAGCAGTCATATAATTCAGTCTCTCTGCAGATTAATAGCAATCATAATAAAAGGTAGTGTTGAGTTGCAGTGTTTTTTTTTTTTTTTTTTTTTTTTAAATACCCTTAGCATCAACTAAAACTTGGTTCAGTATATTAACTGCCCTAGTCAGATCTGGACTCCATCCAGTTTAAAAGCCTGTGTCTGCCTTTAACATAGGATGTAAAAAGGTCTCCCTCTCTGATTTCAAAAGGATAATTTCTACTACTCAAAAGAATTTAGACTGATTCACAATCTGAAAAGTTCAATAAACAGTGCCCCTTTCAGATCATTTATCTAATTCAGAAATTACTCCCTTGGTCTAAACTTCTCTCACATATTCTTATTTACCTATTGGTTACTGTCTTGATGCCCATCTCTAGTAAAATATTCTCTAGGTTCCCACAATAATTTTTTTTTTTTTTTTTGAGACGGAGTCTCGCTCTGTTGCCCAGGCTGGAGTGCAGTGTCGTGGTCTCGGCTCACTGCAAGCTCCGCCTCCCGGGTTTACACCATTCTCCTGCCTCAGCCTCCCGAGTAGCTGGGACTACAGGCGCCCGCCACCTTGCCTGGCTAATTTTTTGTATTTTAGTAGAGACGGGGTTTCACCATGTTAGCCAGGATGGTCTCGATCTCCTGACCTCGTGATCCGCCCGTCTCGGCCTCCCAAAGTGCTGGGATTACAGGCTTGAGCCACCGCGCCCGGCCCCACAATACTTTAATTTTTTAAAAGCATCTTTTGTATGTGGAACTTGTCAAAAGCCCTGCAAAGGTGTAAAGAATTTTATCTATGCTCCCTTTCTAACTCTCACCATTTATCATTGACTTTTATGTACAAAGAACTATTTAATACCTTCTTGTGTCTGTTTCAAAAAATAATTTAAGTGAATCTTCTGAATCCTTTTCTAAGACCATGGAAAATAATTCTATCTTTTGGCTACCTTTTTCACCTGATATTACGTTTCTGAAACATCTCAGGGATGGGTATGGTTCTCCAGTGTATACTGATGTATTTGAAGACCTACAGCAGAGACCCTTGTAAAGAGTCCTAAATGAATTTTCTGTCAGATCCTTTCCTCTACTGAGTGAATGATGCCCCTTTCTTTACATTGGCCTCTCTACCTCCCACCAAGCTGCACTTAGATCTGATCTTTCTTTTAAAAAAAAAAAAATTTTTTTAATAAAAAATGTCCATCTCCTTTTCCTGGTATAGATCTGATATTCTATATATTCCTCTTTCTTAAAGTAGTTAATTGCATTAATAAGTAGTCATATAATTTGGTCTCCCTGCAGATTAATAGCAATCATAATAAAAGGTAGTGTTGAGTTGCAGCATTTTCTTTCTTTTTTTTTTTTTTTTTATAATTTCTCATCCTTTTCATACATCTGTCCTCTCTGGGGTGCCCATAAGTTAGGGACTTTAACCAATCCCTTCAATTTAACTAATGCCTAAATTTTATCCTGTTTCCCTTTCCCAAAATACAACGAACAAATAAGTTAAAGGTCTTTAATTTCTGTTTTCCTATGAAAAGGATAACTGTTAGACTGACGTTCAAGGTCTGGGGGAGGATAGTAGTAACTGAGGGCAAGACACTGGATGAGACTGCCAAATAAGACTGTAAAGTCAAAAGGGAACGAGACTGACTGCTGAAAAGGAGACCCGTGTTTGGAGGGGGTGAAAACAGGGGAAAGTGGGTAATAGTAAGTGAAAAGGATAGATAACAGGTCATGACTGCAGTATTAGAAACCAAAGACAATGTTGATAGCCCCAGAGAAGAGCTGGAGTTATCCCAGTCCCCAGAGTTTATTGCCATCTTAAGGCCCAGAGATAAGGGAGGCAGAAAGAAGCTGTCTTTGAAGAACAGTCACACACCATACCATAGAAAATTAATCTAACACCCCACAGTTCTGCCTATCTCATGACACCAGACATGCAATGGTACACACACAATGACTTTCAGAATGATCTGCCATCAAACAACGTATAAAAAACAAAACAAACCATTACTCCTGTC
The DNA here is from genome assembly GCF_001698545.2 of Rhinopithecus bieti. Lineage (NCBI taxonomy): Eukaryota > Metazoa > Chordata > Mammalia > Primates > Cercopithecidae > Rhinopithecus > Rhinopithecus bieti. The sequence continues at coordinate 111,607 of NW_016816004.1, forward strand.
TGTGAAGTTTTAAAGGATTCACCTAACTAGTATTGACAAAATCTGCCAGCTTTGCCTATGAAATCTTGTGCAAAACTAGAATAATTTACTTTGCACAGAGTTCTAAATTGTCCTCTTAGGTATGTCATCCCCACTAAACTATGAGACTCTTTATGTCAGGTCCATGTTATGGCCACCTGGTAGCCAAGACAGTGCCTCATCACAGGGGCCGCCAAATAAATATCAAGTGAAAGAAGGAAAGAGTGGTAAAAGTATATTCAAGAAATTATGGAAATGAACAAAAAAACATATTCCAAAATAGATGCATTCTTTAAGAAATTTCTAAAAATTTACTCTCATGTTTTTCAAGTTAGTAAATGGGAACCAGATAGCACAGGCAGTCATAAGAAAGGATATACGCAAATGTTTATCTTTAGACTTGAAACATTATTTAAGTTGACCTCTTTAAGGCAAAAGCTTTACCTCCTTAGTACCCAAAGCTGCTTTTGCCGAACACAGAATTAACATCAATGAGAAAATCCATTTTATAGCCATGTTTCAGTAGTATACAGGCATTTAAGGTGGCAATGAGAAACTGATCGGGGCCAGCAGGCTGTGTAACTTGGAGTGGATTTACAAGTAGACCGTGGCTGGAGATAGTCTCAGAATGGACACCCCACTGAGCTCACTAGGCTCACTGCACAGAGCAGGGTGGTTAAGGTGAGTATCATGGTAAGAAGCACAAACCTGCTTCAACTGCTTAACCTTACGCACTACACAGGCTACAAGTTTTGAAGTCATTTTGACCCAGTTCCACATCTGAGATCTTATAGTTACCAGCTATGCCTCTTGGGCAACAGATTTAACTTTCTGAAAAAAGATGATTACACCTATCTTACCATCAGATACAAAATGCCTAATGGAGAGGCCGGCAGAAATTTCTGAAATTATTTCCATTAAAATAACTTCCGTGAAATCTTTAAGATGAATGAAAAAAGGTGTGATTCCAAATTTACAAAGCTGCAAAGACATTAAATCTTGACATAAGGCTGGAGGGTATTACTAGAAGACTAAGAGAAATCAGCAGAATTAAATTCAGCAAGCACTTACTACATGCCTACTATGAGTCTCTAACGTATAGATGAATTAAACTTTGCTATAATTATAATACTTTACACAATGTCTTTTAATTCATTTAATATCCATCTAGCTTTGAAAAGAAATTAACACAACTATTACAAGTATCCGACAACACAACACCTGCTATTATTAAGAGCTGCTCCACCTCCCCCAGTTACGCCATGAAAGAATTCATTCTCCAGTCACTTACCGTCCTCTTCTGAGCTGCTGCCACAGCTTCTCCTCGGGCGTGAATGAGTCATCACAGTGCTTTTTCACAAGGGGAATATAAGAAGGAACTACAGCCTTGGCACAGCTCTGTACAAAGCGAAACACCTCCTCCTTGGACGGAGAGTCAAGATCATCAAAAAAGATACCACCAATGCCCCGCCGCTCTCCACGATGGGCTATAAAGAAGTAATCATCACACCTGGAAAACACAGCAGCGCCAAACCAGGGATCAAATGGAAAAAAAGAGATGTGAAAATCAATGTGAGACTTTCAGGTTCCAGCACTATCCTCAACTAACGTCAGGATAGTGTCCTTATTTGCTGTCCAACAATGAAAATGAAATGAGGATTTTAGAAAGATTTTTTGCAGATATCACCAAGGTAGAAAATGCTTATCTTTTTTTTTTTCTTCTTCTTTTTTGAGACAGAGTCTCGCTCTGTCGCCCAGGCTTGAGTGCAGTGGCACGATCTTGGCTCACCACAAGCTCTGCCTCCTGGGTTTACGCCATGCTCCTGCCTCAGCCTCCCAAGTTGCTGGGACTATAGGCGCCCGCCACCACGCCCGGCTAATTGTTTGTATTTTTAGTACAGATGGAGTTTCACTGTGTCAGCCAGGATGGTTTCGATCTCCTGACCTCGTGATCCACCCAACTCGGCCTCCCAAAGTGCTGGAGTGAGCCACGGCACCCGCAGAAAATGCTTATCCTCTTATTTTCAAAGCAACCAGGCAATTTCACACAAGTGTATGTAAACGATGTGAAACTCTAAGAACTTTAGTGAAAAGAGAAACAGTCCAATATTGATACTGTATTTCTTGGAACAAGCTGCTGCCTTCAGAAGCACTGATGCTTTTGTAGGAGGCAGGAGGACAGGAATCTTCCACTAACAATGACACCAACCATGGTGCAAATCCAAGCTCTCTTGAGTGAGTTCTTGATTCACCAAAGGAAGGTACTATACACAATCAGGTCTCTTTCAGCAATAAAATTTGATAGTTCTATAGCATGAACAACAAAGGGAAAAGCTGGTGGAAAAAAAAGATCAGAGAATATTTTTTATTCTTTCATATGTCATATCAGACATATGAAAGCTTACCCTGTGAGGCAGCACATAAAACTATTAATCTGTTCTTGAGTCTTTTCCCCTCTATGGCTACTAGAATAGGTTTCCTAAGAAGCCATTTCCTAACTGTTAAACTCGTAAAATAGTTTATATCCTAAAAGTAGTTCTTTTGATAATCTCTGCATAAGGGTCCTTAAATAGAAAACATGTTCAAACAAAACTAAAAGCTATTTAAAAGGTCACCTTAAATACAGCTTCAATTGCTTAAACAACAACAACAACAAAACAACAGATGCAAATCCCTAGAACTGACACATCGGTAGAATTCACCTCAATCGTGACTTGTTGGCCTTCTTTATATGCACATTTTATTAACACAGTCTAAAAAAGTATATCCTGAGCAAGATTGTAAAGTCAGTGTTTAACCCAAATCATACCATTTCAAAGTCTCTCTTCAAAACATTATAAAATTAAGTAATCTACTTACTTCTTAGTTGGTGTTCCTTTGCTTATAACAGAATTGCTGAAACTGCGTAATTTATAAGTAAAAGGAACTTATTTCTTAAGTTACGGAAGCTGAGAAGTCCAAGTTTGAGGGCTTCATCTAGTGTGAGCGTTCTTGCTGGTGGGGTCTCTGCAGAGTCCTGAGGCAGCACACATCACATGGTCAGGGGCTGAACGTGCTAGCTCAGGTCTCTTCTTATAAAGCCACCAGTCCTGCTCCCGTGAATTTAATCCATTAATGCATGAATGGATTAATCCATCCATCAGGGCTCTGCCCAATCACCTCTTAAGGGGCCCAGCTCTTAATACTGCCAGATTGGGGGTTAAATTTCGACATCAGTTTTGGAGGAGACAAATATTCAAACCCAAGCACTTATACTAAAACTTCTTTTTAACTAGCTAGCATCCTAGATATTTTATTACCTAACACTGCTTAAAGTCATCTCAGTAATAGCTAGAAAAAAGAACCAAAAGAGAACTGTCTATTAGTCCTCCTGGAAGGATGCTAAGTTCTGAGAGAGGAAAAAACAAATAAAACAACCAGTATCTGCATGCATCCATGGCTGTATACTTTTCAGTAGTAATGTTAAATCAAGAGGGGAATATTCAAATGTTTCACTTTTCTGACGATTTTAAAGCTGAACTCCACACTCTTGCATAAATGACATTAACATTCTACAACTATTAGCTCTAAAACAAAGCAAAAGACAAAAAATTCTTTCTGTTCTTCGTTTTTCAAGAATGTCAATGAGCTCTAAGCAAAATTGAGTCCTTTACTCATATTCCAAACAATTTGTGCCAAGATTCCATTTGATGATAACAAATATTCTGGGTCTTCTCCCAACCTTTGTTTGTTTTCTTATTTTATCATTAGAATTTCTTTAACAAATTCTCCAATTCTTCTTTCTCCTTGGCCAAAATCTCTGGTATGTGGGCATCTCCCTCTAGTGGTTCTCCAACCCTTCCCATGCCCTTACACATTCCCAAGTCAACATCAGGAACAATAATTCTCATCTGGAATGAGAATTTAACAACCCACTCTAAATTAAAAAGCCTCTCATTCTCAAGCATAGATCACCTTATAGTTTATAGTCTATCATTCTAAATCATTTGGAATAAAAAGATGTTACTACTCAATTTATATTATAATATTCCTAACTAAATAATTTAACACAACCACTTAAAACTAGTATTCTAATTCTTCTGATGAGTAAAGTAAGAAAAATAGTTCCATTTTCATAAGAGAAGAGGGTATTTAGTGACATAATAGTTGCCTTCAGAAGGAATAGAATGTAATTTTGGGGTCATGAAAGTTCAGTAACTTTACCTACCATTTTTTAAATTTGGGGTAGAGCTCTGGACCATGCTGGTCACAAGCCTCCTTTAGAGTTCTGTGAAAATGGACAGCGTCTTCTTGGTTCAAGTATGTTGGAGTGAGGTCACATCCACCACCAAACCACCACTGCTTGTTGCCTACCAAATCAAGACATGGGATTCTAATGCGGACTTTCGAGATTCAGCATTACTGGCTATATTAGAAAACTTAATTAAGCAGCTTAATTTATTCAGCATAAAATGGATGACAATAAAAAAAAAAATTTTAACTGATTTTAGCTCTGAAGACCAGTAAGGCCTAGGCAGAAAAAGAGAGGTAAAAGCGGCCAGGTGCGGTGGCTCATGCCTGTAATCCTAGCACTTTGGGAGGCCGAGGCGGGCAGATCGCCCGAGGTCAGGAGTTCGAAACCAGCCTGGCCAATATGGTGAAACCTCGCTGCTACTAAAAATACGAAAAATAGCCAGGCGTGGTGGCCACCTATAATCCCAGCTACTCAGGAGGCTGAGGCAGGAGAATCGCTTGAACCCAGGAGATGGAGATTGCAGTAAGCTGAGATCGCGCCACTGCACTCCAGCCTGGGAGACAAGAGTAAGACTCCATCTCAAAAAAACAAAACGGAACAAAACAACAACAAAAAATTAGAAATAAAGTAAAAAGTAAAAGTGGAACTTGCAAGGAATGATATGCAGGGCAGTGAGTGATAAAACAGTACACTGGTGGATCAGGAAGTGGATTGCAACTCTGGCCGTAGAGGAGAATCACATGAGGAGCTTAAAGTAGCTAGAACACAAAAAAGAAAAAACAAAAACAAACCCACATCTCTGACCCAGGAATCTGTAGTTTATAAAAACTTCCCAGTAGATTCTGACACTCCTTGTATTAAGAACCACTACCACCCCTCCCCTTTCCTAGAAAGAGTAAAAACACTTGCTGAGGTAACTTACCACTTGAGAGTAACTGTTTCATATGTTCACGGGTGTATGAGTTGTCAATACCAGTCAGCAACTTTAAACATAAAAGGTTGAACCAAGCTGAATGGCTTCAAAATGAAAAGTTAAAGCAGTGACTTTAAATGCCATCACCTACAGAGACACCAATAGGAATGGCGTGGCACTGCACAGGTATGCTGACATGTGGTATCAGGTAAGAGACAGGCTGGAACTACATGCACAGGAGGCATCATCAACTGCATCCCATTTTAGACCCACTGCTAATGCCCTGGTGACTAGCAAAGCTATGCATATGTAAAATATTTTCCAAAAGCAAGTTCTCAATTTCAACTTAACCTCGTACATAAGGTGTTCCTTCAGATGTAATGAATTTATGTTTGCAAAAAACCCTGGGTGCACACTGAAGTTCAGGTTCATTAAATCATTCCTTCTATGCTGGAGGAAATATGGGAAGATATGGGAAGGTTAGAGTCAGTCAATACCGTTCTTTTTTTTTTTTTTTTTTAAATGAGACGGAGTCTCGCTCTGTCACCCAGGCTGCAGTGTAGTGCAGTGGAGCAATCTCCGCTCACCGCAACCTGTCTCCCAGGTTGAAGTGATTCTTCCACCTCAGCCGCCCGAGTAGCTGGGACTACAGGTGCGTGCCACCACACCCAACTAAGTTTTTGTATTTTTAGTAGAGAGGGGGTTTCACCACGTTGGTCAGGCTGGTCTCGAACTCCTGACCTCAAGCGATCCACCCGCCTCAGCCTCCCAAAGTGTTGGGATTACAGGCATGAGCCACCATGCCTGGCCCCATTCTTACTTGTCATGTCTTGGGCAGAATCTATTGCACTTGCCAAGAAATTGCCTTTATATGCCTCCTGAAAGACCTACTTAAGACTATTCTTTCTCACTTTTAGATGTTATGCTCTCTTATCTGTTTCAAAGTGCACATTTTGCACAATAGTACTTTCCATAGCTCCTGAGACCCTTACCATCAGCTTCTTCTACTTCAAAGTATCTGTAGTTGAAATGGATAGTAGGAGCATGAGGATTCTTGGGGTGGATAACAGAGCTCACGCCCATAGCACAAAATGGCAATTTACCTGGAAAGTAAAATGTGAGTAGTGAGCTATATTCAGTTACCTTGAATGGCTTGATACAATTTAACTCTAATATGATTTCTAAGTCAATTTTCAAAAGTTGCTTTTTACATTGTCTCTTAAAACATAATTTAAAAGAGTAGCATTGTCAACATGCAGCATATGAACCTAAATGGCTTTTTTCAGAAGCAGTATTTATTTTATAAATAAAACTTGTGGGCAAAATAAGGTTTGCAGGGACTATTAAAGACTGTCCAGACTGTCTGATTTACCATCTTTAGTCTTCAGAACTTTTCCTCTGCTTCTCATTTGCTTTGCAGCTTCCTCTGAAAGATTTCCATGAACAACAGAAATGCTCACCCCAGCCTTTTCGAAAACACACCCATCTTGAAGTACACAGCTGATGCCACCACCTCCTGTGTATAGAAATGTAAAAAAGGAGGGAATGTAAGAGTATGTGCAAAACTGAAAGCAACCCTTGCATGAAGATGGTTATCTTCCTGTTTCCCAAATCTTTTACATCAGTGTATTTATCATTTTATGTACAATACAATTAGATAATTAGCTTAGCTTTATAACACACACTCTTAATATTGGGCAAATACTGGACCTTCTCATATAACTAAACTGAATATTTCTTCAACATTCTCCTGCCATCATCTAAAATAAATCACTGGAATATTCTCCCTTCAGATTCTACTGTTCAGAATGGCATCTATCAGTTATGATATATGAGAGAAAGCTAAGGTCAAAAATAGGAATGGGTAGACTTGAAGGGTGTTCTATTATCACTGAATTTAAGAGATCAATATTGTTTCAAAAATTTCTTTCTCAGTGTGCTGTTTGCCTTTTAATTTTATTTACAGGCAATGAAGAAACAGGAGATATTCCAACTCTGAAGGGATTCAGAACCTTAAAGTGAGACACACATTAGTAGTCACGTGTATGAGCCTTACAACTAATTTTTTTAAGGTACTAGAGTCACTGTAAGGACAATGTTTCATCAAAGTTCATGTTTGGCTTGTTTTATTTCTAAGAACATTTAGAGCTGGATGGGACATAAGATGATCCAGTACAACCTTCATATATTTCAAATGAGAAAACTGAGGACCAGAGGGGCAAAATATCTTATCCAAGGCCAAACTGCTGACAAGTGGCTGCAACAATTTGTCTAAATGCTCCCTATGCTTCAGACAATATTCTAAGCACTTCACATATATTCCATCCATATATATGGGTAGTATGAGGATTAAATGAGATGAAATATATATATATTTCACAGATGGGAAAACAGCCATAAAAGAAGTAACTTCTGAGGGTCACACAGCTAGTCTAGTACTGGAGGTTGTGTCCTAGTTCAGTGGTCTTTGCTTGAAAACATTACAAGATGGAAAACTAGACTGAACTTCATTTAATATAGATGTAGCAATATCACAGTTCAAAATCTGCCGGTGAGAGGCTGCTGTTGTATTTCCAGCTAGGAAAAGTCAGGAATCCTTCAAGTTTCCACTCAAGATGTGGGGTTTCACTGTATGGGCAACAACATGGTCATGAATGTATGCCTCTATGACAACTGGGTTCTGATGCTCAGGTATTTTGATATTAGAAGGGAATACTTTCCTAGCAGGAAATCTGATGCGTGCATTTGGTAGTGCTACTGAGAAACCAATCAAATATATCTTGCGCAACAGTAAAAAGAAGTGGGAAGATTCTGACACAATGACATCCTGGCTGGAGGAGTTTAGCCGACACTTAGCGCGCAGGAGATGAGTTCTTTCCATCTCCTAAAGAGGAAAAAGGGCAAATTCACCCAGAGAAGGAGACAAAATGTGTTCCATAATCTATTGGAATTTATGTTCAATAACGAACTCTGGACATCTAAGCTTGTTAGTTACAAATACCCCTTAAAAGTTCTAAAAAAAAAAAAAAAAAAAATTCTGCTATGGAATTGCAAAGATTTTGAAATGCAGTACCACAGTGACAGCTGATCTGGGTCCACACCTGCAAGCAGAGGGCTGGTGACCCTTTCGTGTCCATCTTTTTCTCTGCGGCCTCTAACCAAGCGGCCTCTGTGGGTACCCCCTAATTACCCCATCTCATAGTGTGAACTATTATATTTTCTGTCTGCAATCTGGAACCTGACCCTTTTCCCCCATCTCCACCTCCCGCCAAGGGCCGGCCTCCTTACCTTCCTTCCTCACCCACCGGTCCACAGAAAAGCTGGCGCCCCCGTCTACCTGTGCCAGAGCCTGACACACCTGGGCCTGGGTCTCCAGGATCAACAGCTCCATCTTGGTCTTCATGTCGCCCGGCCTCCTTCGCAGCTCGCCCAGGTCGGTCACAGGCGGGGCCATGAAGCTGCTGCAGCGGCGGGCCAGCTCATCCTCCTCCTCCGGCCTCCCCAGCGAAGGGGCCCGCGTCCCCGAGCTCTTAGGCAACATCTCCGCCCGCTGCACATGCCCAAGGGCAGCGGCGGCCAGCCCCACCAACCCCGCCAGCGCCGCGGCCAGCCCTGTCCCCAGCCAGGGGCCGCCTCTCGCCGTCGGGCCGTGCCCCAGCCCGCGGCTCTGCTCCGTGCCAGCCGGGCCAGGGGGCCGGCAGATGCGTCTGGCACCGCTGAGCTGGGACCAGGCTCGCAACCCTCCGCCGCCGCCGCACTGGGGCCAGGCGCGGAGCCTTCCACAGCCGCTCCGCGCCACGCGCCAGCAGGGGCCGACGCTCAGCCTGCCCAGCTGCGAGGCCATGCTCCCGCACTGTCACCTGGGGCAGTGCCTGCGTCCAGAGCCGGCCTTTGAGCCGACCCACCCCGACCGCCGGAGTACTGAGCCGGCGAGCCGCACAGGAGGAAAGAAGCTTTCGGGAAGAGCCACTGCAGCGTCCGGCTCTGGCGGCGGGGGCGGGAAGTGGGGTGTGCTGGGAGCTGTAGTCCGGATCCTATCGCCGCCTGCAGCGTCCCAGCGCGGGGCGGGAGATAAGAATCCGACGCGCCCAGAAGGGCTGGTCCGAAGGGAAGAGAGCGGGGCGGGGACCGTGCTGTAGAAGCTACGGGAGAGATAAGAGAGGCTCTCTTGTCACGTACAACTTCGGGTCGGCTGTTTACTCAGCCAAGGAGAGAAGATAGAGTCGGGCTGGGAGGCTGAGGGCGGACTGGGGCGGAAATGTGGCAGAGATCTCAGTCCCGCTTACATTTTCAAACAGGGTTTGCAGAATACAGAGCCTGGCTCAGGATCTATAGACTATAGACCCTCCCATCGCCCTGGGTCCTGGTCCTCTAGAGTTTTCAGAGGGGATGGGCAGGCTGGGAAACTCCTTGCTTAAGAATGATTTTCTAACGAGAGTGGGAGAAGCTAGTAATGGACTCGGAAGAGAATCTAGAAGACTTTCTGTGATGGAGTCCACATCACAGTTCTGTCCTTAAGATATCCCCAGGCCGGGGCCGGGCGCAGTGGCTCATGCCTGTAATCCTAGCACTTTGGAAGGCCCAGGCGGGTGGATCAGATGAGGTCAGGAGTTCGAGACCAGCCTGGCCAACATGGTGAAACCCTGCCTCTACTAAAAAAAAAAAAAAAAAAAAAAAATAGCCGAGTGTGAGGGCGTGCACCTGTAGTCTCAGCTACTTGGGAGGCTGAGGCAGGAGAATCGCTTGAACCCTGGAGGCAGAGGTTGCAGTAAGCCGAGATCGCGCCACTGCACTCCAGCCTGGGTGACAGAGCGAAACTCTGTCTCAAAAAAAAAAAAAAAGATTTCCCCAGGCCTTGCTTCTATAGTGCCTACTTGATTATTTTAGAAAAAGGAAAAGCAACGTGACCGTTTTGGTTAACCAGTAGAAAATTCCTGTGTTTTGGTGATTAACAAATAATTTTAAAAATAGTTATTCTACTACTGTGGGGTGCTCCCAAATATTGCTCACGTTTGATACTTACAACAACCGCTATAAACTAGGCAGGGCAAATATCCACACTTCCTCCCACTCTGTCTCCCTTCCCCTACCCTTTAAAGACATGAGGAAAGAAGCTAACACATTTGACAGGCAAGTCTTTGTCTCCCTTGTAATCATACCAGAACTCCATGGTTCCTGGACGTAAAAGTGTGAGAACTATTGTCATGGGCTAATTTGTCCCATAAGTCTCCAGGATGGTTTTAATTTCTAGTAATAGATAATAATTTCAGCCACTGGTAGCTGTTCCCACAAGTGTTTTCTTAGTGGCAGGATGCACTGATGGAACTTCAATGGCTTTTGAGTCAGAACAATTGGCATCTTATCCACACACAACTGCACCTGGCAGCTCTCGCACTGGGACATGATGTTAGCAAGGTGGGTGTGCTTGCCCAAGCCTCACCACTGAGAATCAGTGAAAAGTAAAGGCTTGGTTTTCAAGCGCGCCCAAGATGGTCAAATAGGAACAGCTTCAGCCTCCAGCTCCCAGCATGAGTGACACAGAAGATGGGTGATTTCTGCATTTTCAACTGAGGTACCGGGTTCATCTCACTGGGGCATGTCTGACAGTTGGCGCTGGTCTGTGGGTGCAGTCCGACCAGCTAGAGCTGAAGCAGGGCGAGGCATCGCCTCACCAGGGAAGCTCAAGGGGGAGGGGAATTCCTTTTCCTAGCCAAAGGAAATTGAGACACACATTACCTGCAAAATTGGATAACTCCCACCCCAATACTGCGCTTTACCAAGGGTCTTAGCAAATGGCACACCAGGAGATTATATCCCACACCTGGCCCAGAGGGTCCCACACGCAGGGAGCCTCCCTCATTGCTAGCACCGCAGTCTGAGATCTAACTGCAAGGCGGCAGCGAGGCTGGGAGAGGGGCGGCCACCATTGCTGAGGCTTAAGTAGGTAAACAAAGCCCCCAGGAAGCTCAAATTGGGTGGAGCTCACAGCAGCTCAAGGAGGCCAGCCTGCCTCTGTAGACTCCTCCTCTGGGGAAAGGGCATAGCTAAACAAAAAGCAGCAGAAACCTCGGGAGAGGTAAATGCCCCTGTCTGACAACTTTGAAGAGAGCAGTGGATCTCCCAGCACGGAGTTTGAGATCTGAGAATGGACAGACTGCCTGCTCAAGTGGGTCCCTGGCCGCTGAGTAGCCTAACTGGGAGACATCCCCCACTAGGTGCAGACTGACACCTCACACTTCACATGGCCGGGTACACCCCTGAGACGAAGCTTCCAGAGCAAGAATCAGACAGCAACACTCGCTGTCCAGCAATATTCTATCTTCTGCAGCCTCCACTGCTGATACCCAGGCAAACAGGGTCTGGAGTGGACCTCAAGCAAACTCCAACAGACCTACGGCTGAGGGTCCTGACTGTTAGAAGGAAAACTAACAAACAGAAAGGACACCCACAACAAAACCCCATCAGTATTTTACCATCATCAAAGACCAAAGGCAGATAAAACCACAAAGACGAGGAAAAAGCAGTGCAGAAAACCTGGACATTCAAAAAATAAGAGTGCATCTCCCCCTCCAAAGGAAGGCAGCTCATCGCCAGCAACGGATCAAGGACAGAGAATGACTTTGAAGAGTTGAGAGAAGAAGGCTTCAGTAGATACGAACTTCTCAGAGCTAAAGGAGGAACTATGTAACCAGTGCAAAGAAACTAAAAACCTTGAAAAAAGAATGGATGAATGGATAACTAGAATAATCAATGCAGAGAAGACCTTAAAAGAACTGATAGAGATGAAAACCATAACTCGAGAACTACATGAAAAAATGCACAAGCTTCAGTAACCGACTCGATCAACTGGAAGAAAGAGTATCAGCTATTGAAGATCAAATGAATGAAATGAAGCGAGAAGAGAAGTGTAGAGAAAAAAGAGTAAAAAGAAATGAACAAAGCCTCCAAGAAATATGGGATTATGTGAAAAGACCAAATCTAAGTCTGATTGGGGTGCCTAAAAGTGACAGGGAAAATGGAACCAAGTGGGAAAACACTCTGCAGGATATCATCCAGGAGAACTTCCCCAACCTAGTAAGGCAGGCCAACATTAAATTCAGAAATACAGAGAATGCCACAAAGATATTCCTCGAGAAGAGCAACTCCAAGACACATAATTGTCAGATTCACCAAAGTTGAAAAGAAGAAAAAATGTTAAGGGCAGCCAGAGAGAAAACTCGGGTTACACACAAAGGGAAGCCCATCAGACTAACAGCAGGTCTCTTGGCAGAAACTATCCCAGCCAGAAGAGAGTGGGGGCCAATATTCAACATTCTTAAAGAAAAGAATTTTCAACCCAGAATTTCATATCCACCCAAACTAAGTTTCATAAGTGAAGGAGAAATAAAACCCTTTACAGACAAGCAAATGCTTAGAGATTTTGTCACCACCACGCCTGTCCTACAAGAGATCCTGAAGGAAGCACTAAGCATGGAAAGGAACAACAGGTACCAGCCATTACAAAATTGTGTCAAAATATAAAGTCCATCAATGCTAGGAAGAAACTGCATCAACTAGCGAGCAAAATAACCAGCTAATATCATAATGACAGGATCAAGTTCACACATAACAATATTAAT
>NW_016816004.1:127433-175160 GCF_001698545.2 Rhinopithecus bieti
ATCTAGAACTAGAAATACCATTTGACCCAGCCATCCCACTACTGGGGATATACCCAAAGGATTATAAGTCATGCTGCTATAAAGACACATACACACGTATGTTTATTGCAGCACTTTTCACAATAGCAAAGACTTGGAATCAACCCAAATGTCCATCAGTGACAGACTGGATTAAGAAAATGTGGCACATATACACCATGGAATACTGTGCAGCCATAAAAAAGGACGAGTTCATGTCCTTTGTAGGGATATGGATGCAGCTGGAAACCATCATTCTCAGCAAACTATCGCAAGAACAGAAAACCAAATACTGCATGTTCTCACTCATAGGTGGGAATTGAACAATGAGATCACTTGGACACAGGCAGGGGAGCATCACACACCGGGCCCTATTGTGGGGCAGGGTGGGGAGGGATAGCATTAGGAGATCTACCTAATGTAAATGACGAGTTAATGGGTGCAGCACACCAACAAGGCACATGTATACATATGTAACAAACCTGCACATTGTGCACATGTACCCTAGAGCTTAAAGTATAATTTAAAAAAAAAGAAAAGTAAAGTAAAGGCTTGGATTGAGAAGTGACTAAGCTACTTTTAGGGAAGAAAAACAATTAGCTTTTAGTCATAGTGCAACCTACCAGGAGGCCAAGTTAGAAGCATAGGAAAAAAAATACGAATTGTCATTGTAGGAAGGGTTGATGGCCTCTACTGGATGCCTGTGATGGGGTTGGGCTGGGCCTGGTGATGATAAATGAAACTCATCGAATGAAAAGGAACCCTCTGGTATGTCTATTTGTAAAAAACCTCTTCATTATTGCTCTAATTCTGCCATAAATACCCATAAAGTTAGTAAAACCCATAAAGTTAGTTAAAGCTAAGTCAGACTGTTTTGAACATGTGCCTGGTCATAAAGGCTGTTCCTGAGCAAATTGTGTACTAGATTCCAGATTTCCATCCCTCTCATCCTTAGCCTTTCTATGCAAAGGGCCTCACTCCTTTCTTCCCCCTGGTTCCTAGCAGCCTCCCTATTAGCAACCTGTTATTCAATGCTTAAGAAAACCTTCAATAACTTTGTTAGTATGAGTTTAAATCACCTTTCTGAGGGTTCAAATTGTTCCCAAGTGGGATACTTGTATTTAAGTTGCATTTGTCAGTGTGGGGAAAAAAAAAAAAAAAAAGACATCACCTATCTAAGTAATTTCTTACATCAGAAAACTAGTTGAGACAAATAAAAAGTTTCTAATAAGTTGTAGAAAGTAAAGTGTAAACTAGAAGTTCTTGTCTATTTTTTAGCTTAGTTTCTTGCATTGCTTTGCAACTATTTTTTATGTGATCCTATCACAAAAATGATTCTGACTAGCCTTACAGGTATTAGTACATACACATCATTTTTCAAACTCCACATGCTTCTCAGAATCCTTATGAACTTTTCCTTCTCCTAAAGCCCTGTTGAACATAACTTATTTTAGGCCTGCTGGTGCATATTAGACAGAGTTCTAATGTTTATCCATCTGGTAGCTTTACTGCCTTCTAACAACACACACATGCACCCTAGAATTCTTACTATTTTTACTAAACTATACTATTTTCAAATATTATCAAATTCTGAAAGCCAAAGTTAAGAAACGTATTACCAAATTCACTCAGTTCTGTTGCTCTCAGATAGATACAGAAACTCAGGCTAATTAGTAACAAACTATTGCTGAAAATCTGTGTTTGCCTTGGCATGCTTCTATCCAACTCATCAGAAATTTTGGTGGGTGATGGGAGGAGTGGTAAGATTACCAAGGAAGTAGAATTTTTAAAATGTTAACTCATTTTTTTCTCCTAGAATTTGTATTTTAAACTTTTAGGTCTATAGTAACAAATGCTTACATATTTTTATTAAAATAATTGGTTCTCAAAGCTGTGTATAGTCTAAATATTCAATGCAATTTAGTGTTGTCGATTTGCTTTTCCTTTAACTGGTATAATTTTAAAATTATTTTTTCACAAAGGTATAGATACCATTTCAGGGAGGTTTTATGAAAGGGACCAACTCATGGTATCTATCCTTTCAGTCCCTGTGGCCTCTCCCTAATTCTTCCCTATAGTAATATTGATGTAATGCCTGGAGTTGTAGCAACCATTTTGTGACTAAGATTCTGAAAGTCCCATGTGAAAGTTTGCAGAGCAGTTACAAAGAAGGAGCCTGGGTCCTGATGACATCCTTGAGCAGATAAACCAGCACTGGGCCACTAACCTTTGAACTTCTTGTTATATGAGAAAAATAGTTTAAGGAACTGTTTGCCAGGTGTTTTGTTGCAGCTTAAGTCTTTCTGATATAGACTCTTTCCCACCTTGGTTCAAATACCTACCCTAGGACCAACCAATAAAAAATAGCCATGAGTGAAAAAATGGAATCATGTAAGAACATGGACTCTCCTGTTAGTGTTTTGGGGTAGGGAAGATGCGAGTATATGGGATATCATTTCTGGAAAAAGGGAAATATGACGAGTAGAAAGTACCATAAATGCCCATCAGAGGGAGAAATTTTTGAATATGATTCTAGGGTTTTGAGCCTGCATATCTAAGATTAACAAAAATAGGGAATTTAGAAAGAAGAACTAGCAGGTACAGAGCAGGAGTTTACAGGGAGGACAGGAGATAATCAGTCTGATAGAGACAATTATTAATAGAAGTATTCCCACCAGTTTAGCTAAAGCTCTCTGACTGTTGCATTTACCCAGGTACAGGAGCTTCCTGGACACTCCATCTCTTCATTATAAAATGCTCTTACCATCCATTCTCAGAGTCTTAAAAATGTTATGGGCCAACCAGAAGAGTGGGTCATTTGAGAAGATGCTGAGGACAAAGTGTTGGGGTATATATAGGTGTTCCTCCTGTGAGGCAATTAAAGAACAATGGGTATTGGGTACCTGCTGAATGGTCCTCATCAGGCAGCGATAAGAAAGATATTTAATATTGTTCCTGTACCTGCCTCCATGATGCTTTCAGGACACTTGCAACCAGAAGTACTTGCTCAAGAAACATAAAGCTACTTCCACTCATGTCATTGAGAGTTCATCTCCTCTGGTGGACTGGAATACTCTCTTGAAAAATACACATTTAAGACCTTTTATTTTAGACCCATATCAACATCCATGTAAACCTGGGTGTCAAAAATCAATTCCCTTTCTTCTCTGCATCTATCTAGAGTGATCTTTTCCCCCATGTCTAACTCTTTAGCCTGGGCCAGGACCTGTTTCTAGAATTAGTGAGGTTGAATGAATGCAGGAGGAGGAAAAAGTGCATTTGAAATATTCCCTTACTGCAGACATGTTGAACTTGAGACATTAGTAGCCGTATAAATCAAAACATGACGCCAGAAAGGGATGAGGGCCAGAGAGAGATTTTTGAGATACCCACGATGCTGGGATGATGAGCTCATTCAGAACTCTTGCAGCTAAAAGATAAAGGGCTCAATGTCAGAACATGGGACAACAGACACATTTTAGGGACAAAAAGCAAGAAGTCTTGGGGCCTTGAGTGTGATGTCACAGAAACACGGAGGGAGATAGCACCAAAGAGGAGAGTGTGGTCAGCAGGCAGAAAGCTTTACTCTCTGATCAGCCAAAGAACAGAAGTACCCAGTAGAGGCTATGGGAAATTATGAAGTCACTGGCTGCCTTTGAAACAAGAGCTTTAGAAAACCTGTTGGGGTGGCAGCTGAAATTAAAGAACGTATAGAACAACAGTAGCTCAGGGTGGGAAGTTGTGATGTCGATCTTTTATTTGGAGTGGAGGACTAGAGCATGGTTCTGTTTGTTTTTGCTTAAGGAAATGAGGCAACAGAGAGAACTAAAACTACAAGAATATATGCCATTCAGAGACCTCATGGTCAGATTCAAGGTTTGTTTTATTTTCTTCTCTTCCCAAATTGCACCATGCAGGCTGCATTCCAGGAGTATAAAGGTCAAGGGGAATGAGAAGGAGGATTGAGCAAAGGAATAGCCATTTGGGGTTCTAATATACGTAACTTCAAAGGATCTGGCTTGCTTTCTCCAAATATTTGTCCTCACCTTCATTCTAACCGGCACTCAGGCAGTCTTCCTGTGTAAAACAGGAACTCAACTATAATTGAAGGGTTATGAGAACTTTGTAAGGTAACTACCCTTGGGCAAACTGAGTCCTGAATCATTTATTCTTTCTATAGACATTTACTTAGCATCTTCTATGTGCTAGGTTCAAATAAACCCCATAAGGTAGACAGGACCACTATTGTCACTACTTACATGATAGATTAGAAAACTGAAGCTTAGATGGGTTTAGTGATAGACCAAGTCTAGACCTGTCTCTAAGGCTCTATTAACGTTACAACACTGCTCTTCATCTGACCCAGAGTCATTGTATGCTAATACAATGTCACTAACATTTACTAAATACCCGCACCTTACTAGCAAATTCAGGACACACAGAGGAGCTGCCAGCCTTTCCCATCCTCCTAAGAAAAAGGGATTCCATTTGAGTCACCAAATAATCTCTTCAAATGAACTATTACATAGGCAGTACTCACTTCACATGGTCTTGTGGGACCATGACAGTGACCTTGCAAGCAGAAGCCAGATGTATCATTCTTAATAATCAATAGGAAGAAATTAGGATTGTTACATGATCTTTAATATATACATACTTTTTGAGACGGAGTCTTGCTCTGTTGCCCAGGCTGGAGTGCAGTGGCACTATCTCAGCTCACTACAACCTCCACCTCCTGGGTTCAAGCGATTCTCCTGTCTCAGCTTACCAAGTAGCTGGGATTACAGGCACACACTGCCATGCCTAGCTAATTTTTGGTATTTTAGTAGAGACGGGGTTTCACCGCGTTGCCCAGGCTGGTCTCGAACTCCTGAGTTCAGGCAATCCACCCACCTCGGCCTCCCAAAGTGCTAGGATTACAGGCATGAGCCACCACACCCAGCTGTGATCTTTAATTTAATTTTTAATAGAAGCATTAAAACTCAGTTACTGTAGATTGTAGATGAAAACAGTAAAACGAATTTTGTTGGTGCATTGTCATTTAAAACATTAGAAACATTGAGAATTAATGTGTTTTATTTCCTCATACTTTTATATAGTAGTTTGAACAGGGCTTTCCTTATTTTTCTTATTGTATAACTGAAGATGTGAATTAAGTATCTTTTCTATGCCTCAGTGAATTGTCAGACTTTCTAAGTCTGGATCAGCTTTCAACATTTGATCCTTTGTGCCTTCAGTGTTGTGAAATATTCCAATAGTTTCTTTAATGTGAAATGGGTTTTTTCTTTTTTTTTTTTCAGCATCATTTCCTCTGAAATCTCTTCATCCAACACAAACACTTTCTTCAGGTATGTCAGTAAGTTTGCCTTCACTAAGTTCCTGTGATGGTTAATTTTATGGATCAAATGTGCTGGGCTACGGTGCCCAGATATTGGGTCAAACATTATTCCAGATGTTTTTGTGAGGGTGGTTTTTAGATGAAATTAACATTTAAGTTAGTAGACTTGAAGTGAAGCAGATTGTCCTCCAAAATGTAAGTGGGCCTCATCCCACTACATTCAACATCAGTTGAAGGTCTGAATACAACAATAGACTGACTTCCCCTGAGCAAGAAGGAATTTTGCAAATTCTGCCATCAGACAGCCTTCGGACTTGAACTGCTACATCAGTTATTCCCTGGATTTCTTCTGGCCCACCCGGCAGATTTTGGACTTTCCCACCTCCATAATCCTTAAAATCAATCAACCAATTCCTCTCTGTCTCCATATATGTAAACACATATACATTCCATTGATTATGTTTCTCTGGAGAACCTTGACTAATCCAGTTCTTTTGGGTGAATATCTAAGTGCCTCAAAAGGCAACAATGTCAACATTCCTCTGGGTAGCTATTTTTTCAGTAATTCTATTTATGTTCAGCTAGAATTTCACTTCCAGTTTTGTTACTTTCTGTTTCTTTGCTGCACTTTCATCTTTGTTGACCAATTCCCTCTTTCGATGATCCATTTTTGTAAAATGTCACATGCGTTTATCATGGGGCAAGAAAGAAACAACATAGCTACACACTTTGCATAAATTGTGCATAAGCTGAATAACAGATAAGCACTGACCAATCACCAACAGACTTTGAAAAAAGCAGCATGATTGGTCGTGAACATGATGCATATATATTATTTATGCAGTGATTTGTGGACTGAAGAGCTAGCACTAGATTCATGTTTTACACAATTACCCACAGTTATCTAATGTGGTAACTAAAATTTGAACTCTGTTGTTGGGGAGCTGGTGATTAACCAAATCATGATAACGAAATGAAATTTGTGCCTCTTGGAACCATGCAATGCCATGACTGCCTACACCTACTTTTGAACTGATTGCCTAGGTTCATAATAAAGAAGCCTCTACCTACCATGAAAGACCACCAAGCAAAGAAAACAAGGTTATCAACAGAATCAGTGGCATCTCTATAAAAATTCTATTATTTTCTTAACTTGAATTCTTAAAATACTAGAGACTTATTTTCTGCCTATTTTCTGTGAATAGTTGACATTTGTAGAATCACATAAAAATATACAAACAGAAGAAATTGTTTGTAGCAGAGACAGCTAGTTGTCCAACAAAAGTCCATTTTTCTCTTCTTACTTTAATAATCATTCTCCATGTTTCAGTGGAGCATGTAGTAGCTTCAGCTAGCAGCTACAGTAGAGCAGAATGCTTCCACTACACTCGTATCTTCTCTTGAAGCTTATGATCAAATCCTGGCCAGTAGGATGTGAACAAAACTATTGTGTGTCACTTCTGAGTTTATTCTTAAAAGGAATAAATGTGCTTCCTCTGGCCTTTTCGCTACTGGCTGGGATACAGCGGTGAAGGCAGGAAGTGGAACAGCCACTTTGAACCCAGAAATAAAATCTGTGTGTTGAGTGAGGATGACAGAGCAGCACAGGCATCTTGGACTATGACTCCGGAAGGTTCGATCAGAGAGAATGAACTTCACTCTTGTTTCGGCCACTGAATTTTGGAGTATTTTGTTATAAACACTTAAATATAACCTAATAAATACATGAATGGCATATTTCCAATAGCCTAGTGTAGTAACATAGGGAGTTTATGCACATCACACTACACAGTGAATGGATTATCTCTATTCTAACTTTCACTTAAAGATGACAGGAAGAAAGGCTGAGGGCCTCCAGTGTAATGGTATCCCCTTATGAGGGAATAAACTGAGCAGGGCCTTCTGAAGACAATTAATGGTCTAGTGTTGGGAGACCAACAGACAGGATGAATAAAACCTGCCTCTTGCAGAGTGGATGTAATGTTTTCTACTTAGCATTTACTGTGCACTAAGGCTATTAATCTCCATTCTTAACCACCAGCTGTATTGGGAAGGGGGCCCTCCAATATTTAAATTGAATTTCTAGGAACTGCTGGGGTCTAACGAGAAAGACAGTGTTTATGGCAATACTGTGTTTATAGAATTTGTGCCAAAAATAAATTTAAGGTGGTACAAACCAGTTGAGTCATCGACATGAATGTAATTTATCCAACTACAACCATTGAAATATGTGCATCATGAAATTTGGCTCTTTTTTACAGAGCACATTAGAAAACATATGTTAACAAATGTGTGATACTCATGTGTGTACACTAGAGGGCACTCACCTACTAATTGGCAAACCAGCATCCAGAAGAATTACCTTGGGATCTTGTTAAAAATGTAAGTTTCGAGGTTGTAGAGGAGCCCATGAACCTGCTTTTTAATGGGATACTCTCTAAGAGCATAGTTAAGGGAATGGCTCATGGAGTCTGATGGCCAGGGTTTGAAAACTGGCTTTGCCATTTGTGAATTTAGGCAATTAGGTAACCTCCCTGTGCCCGGATTGCCTCATCCGTTGGATGAAGTTAGAAATAACACCTCTCTCTCAGGGTAGTTGTGATGATGAGATAAGTTAACTTAGAACACAACCTAGTGCCTAGAAATATATATTAGCTCTATTATTATAAGTATTATTTTTAATAATCATATTTATTGATTGTATAGCAG
This sequence comes from Rhinopithecus bieti, assembly GCF_001698545.2. NCBI lineage: Eukaryota > Metazoa > Chordata > Mammalia > Primates > Cercopithecidae > Rhinopithecus > Rhinopithecus bieti. The sequence goes on from NW_016816004.1 coordinate 135,499, forward strand.
GGGACCGGAGAGCCACTCTTGAGAAACACACAGCTATTTTAGAAATGTAAAAAGGGGCCAGGCACAGTGGCTCACCCTGTAATCCTAGCACTTTGGGAGGCCAAGGTAGGAGGTTTGCTTGAGGCCTGGAGTTCAAGACCCCTGTGAGCAACACAAAAAGACCTCAACTCTACGAAAAATTAAATAAATAAATTAGTCAGAAGTGCTGATGTATGCCTGTAGTCCCAGCTTCGGGAGGCTGAAACAGGAGGATTGCTCATGTCCAGGAGTTCAAGGCTGCATTGAGCTGTGATTGCTCCACTGCACTCCAGCCTGAGTGACAGAGTGAGACTCTGCCTCAATCAATCTTCAATAAATAAAGAAGGATCTTCTTAATAGTGAGTACCCAGTCAGGCCAAAACCTCATGTTCTGACTCTTAGCTAGAGTGATAATGGAATGGCAGGAACAAAAATTGCAGAATGGAAAATGGAGGGAAATGAGGCTGGTCTTTTTATGCTCTGTTAAAGAGCTTGTGCATTATTCATAAGTCCATAGAAATCCATCAAAAGGTATTAAGGTAGAAGATGGCATAATGAGGTTTATATCTGAGACAGATTATTCTGGAAGTGAAACGGGGGGTGGGAGGCAAGGGAAGAGGCTGGAGGCAGTGTATCGGGGAGCTCAGGTAGATGTAATGCTGCTCCTTTTCCAACCAAGAAAGGGTTTCCAGAAAACTTTGGGATTATCCACATCAGTGACTCACAATAATTTGAACATTACAAATCGTTCCTTCTTTGGAACTCAAACTAGAGTTCAAGCTTGTAATAAAATACTCTGCCTCAACAGCACCCCCTGATTTATACACACGTATAGTATAGAGTACCTGGCAGTCATCCTCCCTAGGTTTTGAGCAGCAGACCCTGCAAAGAGAACTCCTGTGGACTATCAGTCACCAGATAAAAACTAGACTGTCTCTGTAGCACCAGAAGCTGAGAAGGGGGTATATCCAGCATCTCACCTGGTGATCCTGTAGATGTTGGGGTGGATTTTCAGGAACTGTGGCAGCTTTGAAGCATTTGACCTAAGAAATACTGAAATAAACTTCAGTTCTGCTTATCATGGCAGTAACTAGAATGGGAGGAGCTGCCACAGGGGTGGGAGGGGCCAGAGGAGGACAGGTGATCTAGGGTGCTGTTCTCCTTGACTCTGCCTAGAATTCTGATGCCTTTCTGATACCATTAAATTATCAGTGCCAGGGAAAAATAGCTATATGAATATTTTCTCCAATACCTGAGGAGTGCGTATGAATGATTTCAGAAGAAAGGAATTCATTCCTGGGGGTTCCTCTGCCAGGAGCAGTTCCTACTTATGTACTCAGCCAAGTCTTATGTATCACATTTCTAATCTTTCAACTGAAAACATACAAAATGTAAACAGTGAAACAGCTCTTCTTTCTGTTAGAGTTTTTGAGATTGCAGAATCATGGGATATTGTCTTAGACTGTTTAGAGCTAAAAAGAACCTACTCCAGTGGTTCTCAGACTTGATTTAGTATGAGATCTCTTTAGATAAAATCTTATGAAAAAGTCCAATTCCTATGCGAACAGAAAGCAGAGGTGCTTTTGGTGCAGGGGTGTCCTGGCTGGGCAATGATTCTCCTGCTTGTCAGCCTCTAACACAGGATTACGTGAATCACTTCTTTGAATCCCTAGGACCAAGAAGAGCTAAGTCTGAACGTCATGATTAAATGAATTCCTCTATTTTACAGAGAACAAAAATGAGTCCCAGAGGGTTAACAATTAATTTAGTAGAGTGAAGTAGAGTGAAAGATCCTTAGGGAGGGTGCATAGAAATAAGCTGAAGGTCACTTGTTCAAATTAATGGTAGAGAATAGAGATTAGAGATATTTAGGATCCAGGCTCACCGTACCCTCTGCCTCCCAGGTTCAAGCCATTCTCCTGCCTCAGCCTCCCAAGTAGCTGGGATTATCGGCATGCACCACCAAGCACGGCTAATTTTGTATTTTTAGTAGGGATGGGGTTTCTCCATGTTGGTTAGGCTGGGGTCGAACTCCCAACCTCAGGTGATCTGCCCACCTCGGCCTCCCAAAGTGTTGGGATTACAGGCGTGAGCCACCGTGCCCAGCCAAGAAGAAGGTTTAATTTAGATCCAGAGAAGGATTTCCAATAGAAATGGATACAAAACTTTGGAACTTGGAAGTCTCTGGCCTGGAATCCGTTCAATGTAGCAAAGCTGCTTATCTGTCTAGAGAGAATGAAAACTAGTTTTAATTACAGCTTTATATTCAGGTGAAGACTGTCAACCAGCTGTTAGTCACCATCATCTTTGTCATTATCAAACATCCGTTAAAGGTCTTTACAAGTTAGACACAAACGCGCTTTTCCTTCTGGACGCAGGCTTTGCACATCCATAGTTTAGACAGACAACAACATGGTAATTTTCTGATGACTTATGGGAGGAACATTATCCAGTTCCAAACTTTTTCACTTTCCCCTCTGTGTTGAAAATTAAACTCAAAACTTACTTGGTCCAGGAAATGTGTACCCACGTGACTCTACTTGCCATTGTAGCAACTTTTATTCTTAATTTACTTTGTTGAACCTCTGTTCCTCACCTACCTGTAAGATAGGAATAAGAAAATTTCTCACTGTTTTTGTATGAGAAAAAGGAAACAAGCTATCTTAGCTGTTTAGCACAGTGCCTGACACTTAGCAATTATCTAAAAACTTTTAGTTTCTCGGCCGGGCATGGTGGCTCACGCCTGTAATCCCAGCACTTTCGGAGGCCGAGGCGGACAGATCACGAGGTCAGGAGATCAAGACCATCCTGGCTAACAGGGTGAAACCCCGTCTGTACTAAAAATACAAAAAATTAACCGGGTGTGGTGGCGGCACCTGTAGTCCCAGCTGCTCGGGAGGCGGAGCTTGCAGTGAGCCGAGATCACGCCACTGCACTCCAGCCTGGGCGACAGAGCGAGACTCCGTTTCAAACAAGAAAAAAAAAAGCTTTTAGTTTATCCTCTGACGGGAATCTCTGATAGACTTATTAATTTGACTCAGTCAAATTTTGGAAAAAGTTTGGAAATGGGTAATGTTCTTCCCATGAGTCATCAGAAAATCGCCATGCTGCTCTCTAAACTATGGATCTGCAAATAATTTGAAAAAGATCAAATTTCTCTTTATCTTCCCATCTTTTCTTTCAGAGTCCACTCTGATTTCTAGGCCCTGTTACTTTTTGTTTCATCCATTACTCCCTTTTTTTCTTTTATTCTAGAATAATAACAATGTTAACTGATGATATAAAGAAAGTGGAGACTGAAGTTGATACCCATATTCAACACTGTAGTTTACCTTTAATTACAAAGTTTTTAGAATTTCTTTTCCTAAAACATTCACATTTCTTTTCTTTTCTTTTCTTTTCTTTTCTTTTCTTTTCTTTCTTTCTTTCTTTCTTTTTTTTTTTTTTTTTTTTTTTGAGACAGGGTGTTACTGTGTCACACAGGCTGGAGTGCAATGGTGTGATCTTGGCTTACTGCAACCTCCGCCTCCCAGGTTCAATCAATTCTCCTGCCTCAACCTCCCAAGTAAGTGAGATTATAGGTGCCCACCACCATGCCCAGCGTATTTTTTAGTAGAGATGGTGTTTCTCCATGTTGACCAGGGTGGTCTTGAACTCCTAACCTTAGGAGTTCACCAGCCTTGTCCTCCCAAAGTGCTGGGATTGCAGGCATGAGCATCGTGCCCAGCCAACATTCACATTTCTAATGCTTCTTTCATCTTTAGATGGTTAGAAAACATCTTTTATCGTTAGTTAATAAATTCTATAGCTTTGACCAGGGGTAAGTATCTCTGAAGATAAACTTATGGTCAATCCAGATGAGCTAAAACTTACTCATGTTATTCAAGTGGAAATTCTAGAACTGAAAAATTCAATAGCTGAAATGAAAAGTTTGAAGATGCACTTAACAACAGATTCAAGATTTCAGAAGAAATCTGGAGATTGAGGTTCTCGGGATTGAGGACAAATCAATAGAAATTATCTAATCACTATAATAGAGAAGAAAAAAAGATTGAGATAAGAATGGACAGAGCCTCAGCAACATGTGGGACAATATCAAGGGATCTATATATCCTTGTTGTCACAAAGAGAGAGAGAGAGAAATGGAGAAATGGGGCAGAGAAAATATTTGAAGAAATAATGGCTCCAATCCCTCCAAATTTGGTGGAAAACATCAGTTTACAAATATAAGAAGCTCAACAAACACCAAGAAAGATGTTCTCAATTTCAGGTGTGATGACGCTAATGTTTACTGTGACCAAAATTCCAGAACAATCCTATAAGTATGTGCCTAGTTATCAGATGTGTTCAAATTTGGGAATCAGGAAACAGATGATTATACTAAGGATAATAGTATTTACTTGAATTAACATGGAAGTTCCTAAAAACAGTCTTCTTCAAAAGTTTATCAGTATTACAGTATCCATAATCATTCTTCAAATGATGAGATAAAACTTGCTAATTTTGGTCCAAGAGTAAGTGAATTCTATTATTACTATTGATTGTTCTAGTAAGTGCTCCCTAGAGAAGTAGTTTGTAAAATAAACACTTTGGAAAAGTAATGTTTTATCTGTAGCCTCGATAACGTAGGTATAGATCTATTAAATGTTTTATTGGTAGAAGTTCTTTTTTAGTCCCTCAATTTTCACAACATATTTTAAAAATCAAAAGAAATTAATTCGCTACTGACTACATAAACATTTTTAGAATGAATTGATCCTCCTTAAAGCTTTCCGTCTTGATGACCTGTCTAGTGCTGTCAGTGGAGTATTGAAGTCCCCCACTATTATTGTTTTGCTACCTCATTTCTTAGGTCTAGTAGTAATTGTTTTATAAATTTGGGAGCTCCAGTGTTTGGTGCATATATATTTAGGATTGTGATATTTTCCTGTTGGACTAGTCCTTTTATCATTATATAATGTCCTTGTCTTTTTTGATGGCTGTTGCTTTAAAGTTTGTTTTGTCTGATGTAAGAATGGCGACTCCTGCTTGCTTTTGGTGCCCATTTGCATGGAATAGCTTTTTCCACCCCTTTACCTTAAGTTTATTTGAGTTCTTATGTGTTAAGTGAGCCTCTTGAAGATGGCAAATACTTGGTTGGTGAATTCTTATCCATTCTGCCATTCTGTATCTTTCAAGTGGAGCATTTAGGCCATTTATTAATACATTCAACGTTAGTATTGAGATGTGAGGTACTATTCTATTCATTGTGTTATTTGCTGCCTGAATACGTTGCTGTTGTCGTTGTTTCACTGTGTTTTTGTTTTATAGGTCCTGTGAGATTTATGCTTTAAGGAGGTTCTATTTTGGTGTATTTCAAGGATTCGTTTCAAAATTTAGAGCTCCTTTTAGCAGTTCTTGTAGCGCTGGCTTGGTAGTGATGAATTCTCTCAGCATTTGTTTACCTGAAAAACACTGTATCTTTCCTTCATTTATAAAGTTTAGTTTTGCTGGATACAAAATTCTTGGCTGATAATTGTTTTATTTAAGGAGGCTAAAAATAGGACCCCAATCCCTTCTAATTTGTAGGGTTTCTGTGAAGAAATTCGCTGTTAATCTGACAGATTTTCCTTTATAGGCTACCTGCTGCTTTTGCCTGACAGCTCTTAAGATTATTTTCTTTGTCTTGACTTTAGATAACCTGATGACTATGTGTCTAGGTTATGATCTTTTTGCAATGAATTTCCCAGGTGTTCTTTGAGCTTCTTGTATTCGGATGTCTAGATATCTAGCAAGGTCAAGGAAGTTTTCCTCAAATATTCCCTAAAATAAGTTTTCCAAACTTTTAGATTTCTCTTCTTTTTTGGGAACACCAATTATTCTTAGGTTTGGTCATTTAACGTAATCTCAAACTTCTTGGAGGCTTTGTTCATTTTTTAAATTCTTTTTTCTTTGTCTTCGTTGGAGTGGGTTGATTCAAAAGCCTTGTCTTCCAGCTCTGAACGATTTTCTTCTACTTGTTCAATTTTATTGCTGAGAATTTCCAGTGTATTTTGCATTTTTCTTTTTTTTTTTTTTTCTGAGACAGAGTCTCGCTCTGTCACCCAGGCTGGAGTGCAGTGGCGCGATCTCGGCTCACTGCAAGCTCCGCCTCCCGGGTTCACGCCATTCTCCTGCCTCAGCCTCCCGAGTAGCTGGGACTACAGGCACCTGCCACCACACCCGGCTAATTTTTTGTATTTTTAGTAGAGACGGGGTTTCACTGTGGTCTCGATCTCCTGACCTTGTGATCTGCCTGCCTCGGCCTCCCAAAGTGCTGGGATTACAGGCATGAGCCACCACGCCCGGCCGCATCTTTCTAAGTGTGTTCTTCATTTCCAGAAGTTGTGATTTTTTTTGTTTGTTTGTTTATGCCATCTACTTATCTGGAAATTTTTCCATCCATGTCCTGTAACATTTTTAAGATTTCTTTAAGTCGATATTCATCTTTCTCTGGTGTCTCCTTGAGTAGCTTAATAATCGACCTTCTGGGCCAGGTATGGTGGCTCATGCCTGTAATCCCAGCACTTTGGGAAGCCAAGGCAGGCAGATCACCTGAGGTCAGGAGTTTGAGATCAGCCTGGCCAACATGGCAAACCAGGCTACAAGCCCCTCCACTGAGAGTGCAAGCAGGGCTTTCAGGTTTCTTGCCTCCCGACCCGCCACAGCTTCTGTGCTGGGTCTGCACCCTCGGTTCGCCCCTTTCTCCAGGTTCTGTCCCAAAAACCTCACATTGGGTTAAAATTGTTACAAAGTTCAGCTGGAAATTTCCTTCTTCCTGTGGTCTTTCCCCAATTTCACAGCAGCCCACCCTAAGGACCCCTGTGAGCAAAGTCAGAAATGGCTTTCCTGGGGACCAAGAGTGCCCACAGGGCTCTTCCCGCTGCTTAGAAGTAGGGACCCCTGTATTTCACTGGGCTCTGTACGTTTGTCTCCAGGTAAGGTCAAATACTTCTCCCATGATTTGGACCTTCAGGTCCCCCAGTGAGGATGTGTGTTTGGGGCAGACCATCCCCCTTTCACACTTTCACACTTGGGGCACTCACATTTTTCCAGCCGTCTCACAGAACCTGCAGCGCCAATCCACTTCCTTTACAGGGTCTGTGGATTCTCTTGGCACTCCTGATATATTCCTGTGATAATTCTTAGAGCAAAAGTTCACAATGTGAGTCTCCACATGCTGTTCTGTCATCCGAAAACATAGGATTTCTCTGCATTATTTCTTACAACTACATGTTAATCACAATTATGTAAAAATAAAATACAATTTAAAAAACAAACTCCTAGCAAACTACGGATAGATGAGAACTTCCAAATTTGATTTAAAACAATAGTTCTAAAATACATACAACAAACATCATAATTCAAGTGAAAATATTAAAAGTTTTTCTTCAATATCATGAACAAGACAAGTACCTGTTCTCACTACTTTTATTCAGCACTCTATTAGAAGTTCTAGCTAGTGCAATAAAGCAAGATAATGACATAAAAATAATAAAGTCAGGAAAATAAGAATTAAAACTCAGTATTCACAGATAACATGGCTATACATGTAAAACTTCCAAAAAAAGAGAGATAATATTTTAATTAATAGATGCATTTACTAAGACATTGGATGCAGAACCAATACATAAAAATAAATTCCATATGCTAGAAAAAAATGAATATGTCATTTTCAATCTAATCAAATAACATTAAATCCTTCAAAGGTTTATGTCACCTCACTAGGTAAAGAATCACAGCCAACTGAGGGACTTGCTGAGGCAAAGGGAATATTGGAGGTAGAGTGGAAGAAGGTAGTTACAAATACAAGCTATGACCACATGACCAGTTACCAAAACCAGACCTATAATTGTCATATTTCCTCATTTTTATTGTAAATACATTTGTATGTGTGTGTACAAAGCAAATATTTTTCCTTTCTTATCACCTTATCATGTAGCATAAGATATATTGACTTTATATCATAGTATTTAAGTATTATTAATGTTGCATCATAGTGTTTAAGTTACAGTACATCAAGAAGAGTAAACATCAGCCAAAGACTTTGCATCTTCTTCTGGGGAAAGGATTGGTGCATTTTCAGTTGTATCCACATAATTCCATGCCTCATGTTAGGTAGAGGTATAACTTTGTTATTGTCCTTATTTGAAGATTAAGTATGGTTGAGGAGATGGGTATGAGTGCCACGGTGACAAAGAGTGAGCTTGTGATGGTTAATTTTCTGTATCAACCCTTCTGGGCCACAGTGTCTGGATAGTTGGTCAAACGTTATTCTGGATATTTCCACAAGGGTGTTTGTGGATGAGATCAACATTTAAATTGGTGGATTTTGAATAAAGCAGATTGTCTTCCATAGTGTGGATTGGGTTCGTACAATTAGTTGAAGGCCTTAATAGAAAAAACAACTGACTTCCCCCAAACAAAAGGGAATTCTGTCAGTAGGTGGTCTTCAGACTTCAGCTGCAACATGAGCTCTTCCTGGCTGTCTGTGGGGCAGGTAGAAGAGAGACAATGGGGGAACTGTACTTTCTGTTCAGTGTTTCTGTGAACCTAAACACTTCTGTAAAAAATAAAGTCTATTTAAAAAGGAAAATAGTACCTTTCTAACATTATGAAGAAACACCATAAAGCCTTAGAAAAAGGGAGGCTGGTTAAAAGGTTAATTCAATGAAGTAATAAGGGTTTTAGTTGAGATAAGCCACAAGAAGTTGGTAACTATACCTCTTAACCTTTTTTTTTTTTTTGAGATGGAGTCTTGCACTGTCACCCAGGCTGGAGCACAATGGCGCAATCTTGGCTCATGGCAACCTCCAGCTCTCGGGTTCAAGTAATTCTGCCTCAGTCTCCTGAGCAGCTGGGATTACTGGCGTGTGCCACCATGCCTGGCTAATTTTTGTATTTTTAGTAGAGACAGGGTTTTGTCATGTTGGTAAGGCTAGTATTGAACTCCTGACTTCAAGTGATCCGCCCACCTTGGCCTCCCAAAGTGCTGGGATTACAGATGGGAGCCACCATGCCCAGCCTGCTCTTAACCTTTCTAATACTATTTAACTGTCTGCCTTTTAACTGTGAGAAGAAAGATAAATTTAGCCTTATCCTTTTCTGAATTGATGAAAATTAATTTTGAATTGCCAACCTACTAACTAACAAATTGCAGACGTATTTATAATGGAAGCAATGCTACAACTGAAATAGCACGAGTTTTATATGTATTGACTGAAAGCATGGCAATAACTTTTGTTTATTGATGGACTCGATTTTAAAAAAACTGTGACTAGTTCCACATTACCAACAGTAATCCTAATACCTTGAGACATAAAAATACAGTAATAAGAAGTTATCTTTATTATTTTTTCAAAAAAATTTATTTAAAGTCATATGGTTGTATGTGTAAACACTGCAAAAGAATTACAGTTAGTTTTAGAATTTGTAAGTGTATTAGCAAAGATACTAGATATGAAGCCAGTATACAAAAATCAATTCTATACACTAGCCAAAGGAGAAAAAAATAAATATGTCATTTACAACATAATCAAATAATGTTAAATACTTAGAGATATATAACACAAAATGTATGTACAAGGCCTCTACATAAAAAACTATAAGCATTATTATGAAAAATTAAGGACAATCAAGTAAATTAAAGAATATAACACAAATAGATTTGTTAAATCAGTATTATAAAAATGTCAATTTCTGGAATTGACCCATGGAGCCAATATAATCCTAGCCAAAATCCCAATAAGTTATTTTTGTTGTTATTAAGAAATAGACAAGCTGATGACATCATTTATATCAAGGCAAGTATAGTCAAGTCACTGTTAAAGGAGAACACCAGAAGAGAATCTGCTCTACTGAGTACCAAGTCCTATTGTAAAGCTACAGAAATTAAGAGTGTAGTACTGGCACAAAAACACAGTCAGGCTATTGAAACAGACTAAAAAATGCAGAAACAGACTATGCAATTGTGACAAAAGTAACTGAAGAACGATGGATAAAGATGGTTTCTTTAATAAATAATGCCAGGCCAATGTATAAATTTTCTATGGCTATTGTAACAAATAACCACAAACTTAGTGGTTTAAAACAGTATCAGTTTACTATTTTAGTGTTAGGTCAGAAGTATAGCACAGGTCTCACAGGGCTAATATCAAAGTGTTTGTAGAGCTCTGTTGTTTTCTGGAGGTTTTAGGAGTGAATTATTTCCTTGCTGTTTCCAACTTACAAAGACCACTCACGTTCCCACCATGTGCCACACTGGATCATGACCCCCTTCTCCATCTTCACAGTGAGCAAAGTTACATCTCTCTGTCATTCCCTAGTCACAGTCCCCTCTTACTACAGTGTGAAATTGTTCTTCCATTTTAAGAACCCTTTAATTGGGTTGGGTCCATTGACATGATATAAGATCATCTCCTTATCTCGAGATCACATCTGCCACGTCTTCTTTGCCGTGAAAGGTAACATATTCACAGTCTCCAGTGATCAGGACATGGACATCTTTGTGGGGCCATCATTCTGCCTAGCACAGTCAATTATACATTCCTATGTAAAAAATAGGAAACATTTCTCTATCTCTCACCACACACAAAAATCAGTTACAGATGGACTGTAACTCTCAATGTGAGAGTGAAAAATAAAGGTTTAGAAGATATAGAAGGATGTCTTCATGATATTGGGGCAGTGAAGAATTTCATAGCCAGAATACAAAAAAAAAAAAAAAAAACCCTTAAGATTGAGAAATTGACCTAGATTAAAATTAAGAACTTCTTTTTATTAAAAGATCCTACTAAAAAGTGAAATGAAAGCCACAGAATGAGAGAAGGCATGTGGAGCAAATATCATCAATGAAGGACTGTGTCTAAGTTTGGGATCATCTGAAAGCAGGGGCTGAGAAAAGGGCTGTGTGCAGAAGCTTCCAGAGATTCTGCTATGCTTATACTTCACAATTCAAATTAACAGAAAACAAATGGGAAAATACAGTCTTACATGTAATAGTTAACATTTACTAAATGCTTTCTATGTGCAAAGCTTAGTTCTAAGCATTATTTTGTGCATCGATTCTCTTAACACTTCAATCAGGCCGAAGAAGTAGGGACACTTATGATTCCTACTGCAGAGGAAGCTGAGTTACAGACCAGTTAGTGTCCTAAAGCTAGTAAGTATGGTTTGTGAAAGCAGGGATTTTTGTCTGTTTCATTTGCTGCTGCATTCCTAGTGCCCAGAAAATTGCCTTGAATAGAATACAAAGAAAGAATTCAAACCCAGACTGTCTCTGGTAAAGCCTACATTCTTAACTATGGCATTACATAGCTCATAACATCATTCATTCATTTAAAATCTCCTCTTCAGATCCAAGCTATAAGAATGAAGATAGTAAAAGTATAGGAAAACAAAAAATAATCACAAATTTTCATCCATTAATCTAGATTTCTTAGAGGAAAGGAGGGTGAGAGAAATCAAAGACCTGAAGAATGTTTTAAAATACTTCTCTTACCCCACTAGGTTTATTTAAGATCATATTCCTGTTGCTTCCAGCCAGCATTTTAGCCCTTGCCAATGAACTTCACAGATTACAGAAACCTACCTTCATCACTCTTCTCCCAACACCTTAACCTAATACCCGCATGACCCTTTTCCAGGTGAAGGACATGTTGGTGTTGGCTGTTAGTTCAGCAGCCATTGGACTGTATTAAGCTGAAACAAAGACCAAATACAGATTCCTCTAAGATGCAGACAGCCAGGGTTTTCACACTGAATACTGAGCATTTTTTCCTCAGCAGTCCAGGAACTCCTGGAGTCCAAGGATGCTGACCAAGAAATGAGTGTCCAAACTATCGATCATTGTAGAAGTGTCTTGTTGACGTTGGTGGTGGTGGCAGTGGGGAGGTGTTTGAAACAGATGTAGAAAAGTTCATGCAATAGTGTACCCCCGCTTTAAGGGTGATTACCAGTATCAGTTTATAGAATACAGACACTAAAGCCTCTTTTGAGAGATCACAATTTCCCTTCTCTAGGGAGATGGCCATGTTGTATTTTGGTAGGTGAGGGAAATATTCAAATTATTATTCATAATTTTTCATTAAAATGTGCATTTAAATGGATCACAAACCAATATTTGTCAATTGAAGTGGCTATTACAGTGACTTTAGATACAAGTTTTTGGTACTTGTGATTATATCTCCAGAGACACCACACAGTCTAAAATACTAACGATTTTCAATTTCCTGTTCATTTTATTTTCTATGAAATATACTTGTATGTATATATATCCATCATCATATGAAATTAATATGTTTGTTTATTGCTATTTCCTTGAACCTATTGAAAGTGAATTATGTACAGTTTTCTTAGCATGCATTAAGCTTATATACAGTAATCTTTCATTCAGTCACAAAACTATATTCATTTTGAAAGCTCTAATTTCACATGCTTTTATTAGGACTATATGTAATAAAGTTCCAGGCTGTAGAGAATAATGTAGAAGAAACATAGTCATATTTAGAGGACTAAGAAATAAATTTCAATATTGTACATAGGAATATTTGCTATTTATCAAATTGAATATTTTGTTTACTATATTTTCATTTTTTAATACAGATGAGTTCGTAAGAATCACTAAATGCATTTAAAATTTTTGTATCCTAATAGTTCTTTTCATATTTTAACATTAACAAATCAGAAAAGAAAGCATTTATTTGAATACAATGAGATGAATGATATATTAGAAAGAACGTGGATTTTTAGAGTCAAAGCTGGATGAATTCAAATATTGACTCTGCCACTAACCAGCCCTGCAACTCTAGGTGAGTAACTTGACCTCTCTTAGATTTTGTTTTTCAACCTCACAAAAGGAGTAATAACAGCTGCCTAGCAAGGTTGTTGAAAAGGATTTTCTGCATCAATTTTTTCAACACTTAAGCATTTCTAAATCTTACAACTCTATAACACAAGCATTGAAATAAATAAACCTCTCCTTCACCCACTTATCCTACAGTTATCAATGTCTCAAAAATGTAGTGCCAAAATTAAAATATAAACATAACAAAAATGTGACACCTGAAATAAAATACAAATGTGACAAAATAGTGGACAAAACCTTTTAAAGTACTTATTTATCTCTTATTACCATGTAGCACTGGTCGCCTACTTCTGGGAGGCCCTAGGTATAAGTGTGTGTTAGATGGCTGGACCCTTAGAATGTGAGTCACTGCATGGTTACAACAGGATGAGCATCTCTTGGAATATGGTCACTAAACTGCTTCTTGAAAAATGAACAACAGCCATGAAGCTTCAGAAGAGGCTCACCTCCAGAGTCCTCTGCTGCTAAAAGGAGGACTGGTTAGACCTGGGCATGACCAATGTAATCACTGAAACCAATGTCTATCAGCAGATCCAGAAGCTGACCAAAGATGGCCTGAACACCAGCAAGCCTGTGACTATTCATTCTAGGATTGATGCCAGAAAACACCTTGGCCCCCTGAAAGGGCAGCCATATGAGTGTAGGTAAGCAAAAGGGGACTGCCAATGCTTGACTGTCCAAGAAGTTAACTTGAATGTGAAGGATGAGATTTCTGCACCTGCTGCTCAGAAAATGCTGTGGATCTAGTTTAACCCCACGTGTTTCAGAGCCCATACTTGAACACAAAGGGAAATGTGTTCAAAAACGAGAGGATTCTCATCGAACATGTCTACATGCTGAAGGCCTATAAGGGCTTCTAGCTGACTAGGCTGAGGCTCTCAGGTCTAAGTTCAAAGGAGCAGGTAAGTACCACAAGGAGCATCTCCAGACCAAGAAGGAGGAGATCATCAAGGCTAAACCAAGAAATAAATAACAAATAAATAATCCCCTCTCTTGTCGGTACATAGTGACTTCATCCATTATATAAATCAATCATTCAATAAAACAAGCCTATCTACCTGAGAAGGAAAAAAATGAATTGCATTTGCTTTTCTGTCAACCCTCTGGTCATACCGATCAGTCAATCAAGTAAAAATCTAGGTCATTTTCATATGAACTACTGTTTAATAAGATTTCTTCTTTCTATTGATAAGATATTGATTTACCGATCTGACATATAGGATTTTTTGGGGGGGGCAGGGGACGGAGTCTCGCCCTGTCACCCAGGCTGGAGTGCAGTGGCGCAATCTCGGCTCACTGTAAGCTCTGCCTCCTGGGTTCACACCATTCTCCTTGCCTCAGCTTCCCAAGTAGCTGGGACTACAGGCGCCCACCACCATGCCTGGCTAATTTTTTTTTTTTTTTTTTGTATTTTTAGTAGAGACGGGGTTTTACCGCGTTAGCCAGCATGGTCTTGACCTCCTGACCTCGTAATCAGCCCACCTCAGCCTCCTAAAGTGCTGAGATTACAGGTGTGAGCCACCACGCCTGGCTCAAATATAGGATTTTATGTTTATTTTTACTTGTGTTTAATGATATTAACTTTAGCCTATTTGGGTTAACCTGTCAAGTTCTGTTGACATTGTTTCTATCACTCAGCATGCTAATTAGTCCTTTCAGATTTGTGAAATGTTTACATCTAGTTAAATGTTAAAACTCAATGCAGCTAAATTTTTGGCTTAGAAGAAAGGAAAAGAGCACATGGCTGAATGCAATGCCTTATATCGTATCACCAAAAACTTTTGCTTAATTATTCCCGATCCAATAAATAGCCCTCTTTGATTTTCAGATGCCAATTGGCCTATGTTATCATCCAGTGCAAATGTCTTCATCTTGCCACGAAGATACCACAAAAGTCTTTAGCTGTATTTTGGCATTTCCCTCCAGTATTCTTTAAACATTACCAATAGTGCTTCCCAAATCACTTCTGGAAGTCATTATTTTAACGAAAGAATAAAGCTCACTTAGACCTGGACATGTATCCTGATCTACATCATCTAGGCACTCTTTTGTTTGGTACTACCCTACTTGGACTTCCCTACTACTGTACTTATGTTTCTCTGTTAATATTTGAGGGAGCTTTGTTTACATATGATTCTCTCTGTTATACAACTTCAGTTGCTCTGCTTTCTCTCCCTTCTTGGTAAATGTTGCACTTTTTGTCATATTAGTATCTGTCTCCCTCCCTACCTTGTTCTTGGTCAAAAACTTTTCCCTCTTCTAGCCCTACCATATACTTCTCTCTTCAAAACTCTCTTTGTTGGTCTTAGCTTTAAAAATACATATATATTACCTGAACACACATGAAAGTTTATATTTTCTGATATTCTTTTTTTTTTTTTTTTTTTTTTTTGAGACAGAGTATCACTCTTGTCACCCAGGCCAGAGTGCAGTGGCACCATCTCAGCTCACTGCAACTTCCACCTCCCAGGCTCAAGCAATTCTCCTGCCTCAGCCTCCCAAGTAGCTAGGACTACAGGTGTGCCCCACCAGTCCCAGCCAGTTTTTTGTATTTTTAGTAGAGATGGTGTTTCGCCATGTTGGCCAGGCTGGTCTGGAAGTCCTGGCCTCAAGTGATCTGACCACGTAGGCTTCCCAAAGAGCTGGGAATACAGGCGTGAGCTGCCGCACCTGGCCTATGTGGAGCTTCTGTTAGGGAAAGGCATGGTGCTAATTCTCTAGAAAAGACATTTGTTAGGTTCCCCTTTCAAAATGAAAAAAATATATATAATTATAAAAGTTAAAAAAATATGGAAAATATAAAAAGAAAAAAGTCACCTGTAAATCTACCATAATAGCACACTGTTACTGATGTTGATGATGTGTTTTTTTCCATTCTTTTTTTTTTCCTGAGATAGTTTTGCTGTTGTTGCCCAAGTTGGAGTGCAGCAGCTTGATCTCAGCTCACTGCAACCTCTGCCTTCCGGGTTCAAGTGATTTTCCTGCCTCAGGGCTCCTGAGTAACTGGGATTACAGATGCCCACCACCACACCTGGCTAATTTTTTGTATTTTTAGTAGAGATGGGGTTTCATCATGTTGGTCAGGTTGATCTCAAACTCCTGACCTCAGGTGATCCACCCACCTTAGCCTCGCAAAGTGCAGGGATTAAAGGTGTGAGCCACTGCGCCCAGCCTCATTCTTTTCTTCTACAAATTGCTAAAGTTGGTTTTAAGTGTTTAGATAGCAATATTTCTTAATAAAGTCTAACCACAAGAACAGTGTGTTTGTTCCTTTGTACTGCCACACAGCAATACCTGAGACTGTGTAATTTATAAAGAAAAGAGGTTTCTTTGGCTGATAGTTCTGCAGGCTGTACAAGAAGCATGGTACCAGCCTCTGCTTCTGGTGAGGGCCTCTCAAGAAGCTTTTACTCATCGTGGAAGGCAAGAGGAGCCAGCACGTCACATGGCAAGAGGGGGAGCAAGATTAAGAGGAGAAGGAGGTCCCAGAGTATTTTTAACAATCAGATCTTCCACGGAGTCATTACCATGGGTAGGGTAACAAGCCATTCATGAGGGATCCACCCCCTGACCCAAACAGCTCCCAGCGTCTCTCTCTTTTGCCCAGGCTGGAGTGCAATGGTGTGATCTCTGCTCACTGCAACCTCCGCCTCCCTGGTTCAAGCGATTCTCCTGCCTCAACCTCCTGAGTAGCTGGGACTACAGGTGCCTGCCACCAAGCCCAGCTAATTTTTATATTTTTAATAGAGACGGGGTTTCACCATGTTGGCCAGGATGGTCTCGATCTCTTGACCTCGTGATCTGCCCGCCTCGGCCTCCCAAAGTGCTGGGATTACAGGCGTGAGCCACCGTTCCCGGCCTGGAGATCAAATTTCAATATGAGATTTGAAGGGAACAAATATCCAAACCATATCAAACTGGGGTAGTTTATTCATATGTGTGCAGCACTGTGTTTTGGCCCAGGTGGCAGATAGAATCCTGGAATGTTTACATGGAAGAATATAATAGATCACCCAGAAATAGCCAAACTCTCATAACATCTCCCAGTAAGAAAAATCTGTATCTTTCAGATTTACTGTCTTGTAGATTTAATAGTAACAGTAATAACTCAGATTTCATTGACACTTGTTAATCTGCTCACATAGGATCCTAATCTCCTTAAAATTTCCCCAAATTTTGGAGGAAGTTCAGGTAATGTTTCACATATACTATGAAAAACAAAAGTTAATTATCTGATGAGTCACCACTTTCTTTCCTCTTCATCTGCTGTAACCTCATAGGCTGGATACTGCAGAGTGTCCTGGAGCTGCCACCTCCCCAGAGATGCTGCCACGAAAGTCCTGTGAGCTCTCACATACCAAGTACAGGGATCTGTGGAGAAGAAGCATAGACTGTTCTCTTTTCCTCTCCTATGAGAGGGTCCACCGTTAGTGCCATTTCTGTCTTACTGAGTTTTTACTGAAACAGCTTTTTAGGAACGTACTTAAACCCTTACTACTCAAAGTGTAGTCCATGGACCAACAGCATTTGGCAGCATTGTTAGAAATGCAGAATCTCAAGCCTGCACAATCAGAATCTGCATTTTAACAACAGCCCCAGCTGATTCATATGCAAGTTACTCTTTGAGAAGCACTGACTCAAAGCACCTCTCTCTTTTTGGGACTAAGGTATTAAATTCAATTAGGGACAAGAGCAGTGCTGGGTCAGAAAACAAAAGTTCTCAGGAGGCTGCCTCACTCCTCACTTTGGTGACCTGCCACTTCTACTTAGGTTCAAGCAGACTCAGCTTAGGCTCAAACTAGGAATCCACCAGATACATGAAACATCTTGCACTTTACTTACATATGAAATATATTTTTATTTAATCAACATTGTTTCAGCATGTGTTATTTACAAAATACTCCATTATGGGTTGTACATATACCAGAACAAGTGAAACAGTCTTTGCCCTCAAAGGATGCAAATTAAGATGTATGTTGGGGCAGGTGGGGACTTTGGGAATATAGTAAAAGGAGGGGCCAAAATGTTCCCAGGTGGAACAGACTTCTATAGTTTGGAGAAACCACTAACACCTCTCATATTTACAGCCTATGTAGGCTTGTTTTCCAGGTGGAATGCCCATCTTCCATTTCCACTTCTGTACATTCTTATTCACTTTCCAAGGCCAATTTAAAATGCCAATTTATTAATAAAATCTGCCCTATTCCCCTCAGGTTATAATGGCATTGACATCTCAGAACTCCCATCATATCCCACCTTAAGATCAATTATGTGTGTTGGGTCTTATGGAGAAAGGAGGGAGATGTATGCTACCTCATAGACAAAATGCATTTTAGCCAGTCTTCTTAGATTCGCCATGGGATCCAGAACATGGTGCCATAATAGTTTTTGAAGAAAGAAAAAAAATTAAAGGTAATGCATCCTTTCTGTTAATGCCTCACTACTCAGGAAATATATCAGCCTTCCCAAACCACAATCAGAGACAAGAAGAGCGAAAACACTGAACACTGACTGGGATAGTAAGAGCACTAACCCCCTTTTCCTTCACTGTTTTCTCTGGTTTGATTGGTTCTTTCCTCTAGAAACAATGTCCTCATTGGTAGGTTAGTAGCTGTTAATCTCAGCTGAATGGAATTTCATCTTATAAGAAGTGGGCTGGCTATATTCCTGTTAGTATTTAAGAAGTCCCTTACCTTAGTGGGTGGTACTTTTTATGGCTGGATTTCCCTAAAGCTGAGATGGAATACGAAACCCGCGGTCCCTTCTCTGAAGAGTGTAGACTTGCTATTAACCGAGTAGCATCTTATGAGCTGCATATCAGTGATGCGTACTTATCCATGGTTAGTATGGGTTCTTGAACAACTGAGAGGGAGGTTTTAGCTCTGCTCTGAGTGATAATATATCTTCTATCTTCTTAATAATAGTGCTTATGGCCATATTGGTAGTTGGATACCAGATGAAACAGCAACTCAGTGGTTGGGGTATTGCTGCTCTGTGGCCCTATGATTACAATTTACGGGCTTTGAGAGGGAAAGTTACAGTTCTTCCCAGTGTGTTCCCAAAACTACATAGGCATCAAACACTGGTGACAGACTGAACAAACAATTTCATACCTATATGCTATTTCAAAATGTACATAGCTGTGTTAGGATTGATTAAATAGACTTTTAAAATGTAAATGTATGCTACATTTCTGTCATATCTACACAATTAAAGGATGTAAGGGCTAGCATCTAAGTTCAAAAATATTACACTTAAAGAAGCCATAAGAGCAAGACATTAGGCACCAGCATATTAGGATCTGGGTGGCTGATCTTTGAGGTAGACTAGGTTCTGGGGAACAGCCAGAGCCTTCTAGAAGTCAAAGAACAAACAGGACCCAAGACTGACCAAAGAAGGCCTCTTCCTGGACAACCACTGAGACAACAAAGTGAGTTTGTGTGAGATTCAGGTCCTAAAATTATTTTACCTCATCCTCAGCCTCCCCCTTTTCTTACATTTGACCAGGCCTGTTATTACAGTGAAGATGTGGGAATGCCTCCTTTTGCCAAGTTCTTCGCGGAGCAGGCTGAGCTGAAAAGGGAGCATGCAAAGCAGTTCCTAAGATATCTAAGAAAACGTGAGGGTGTTATCTGCCTTCCAGTTATTAAGGTGAATGTCAAAGTTTGTTTTGACTTCTGTGGGGCCTTGGCCAGGTCTAGAGAATTAAACTGATTAGTTGCTACCTGAAATGTTAGGTTACTCATGTTCCTACATGGGCTTCTTAGCAACTAACTGACTCTGAGAGCAAGTATATGTCAACATCATTTGGGGTAAATTTTAGCCCCTAAATGCTTGTTTGGCTTGTCTTAATGAGCATCACAAAATGTGATCTCTGGGTTGTCAGCATCACCTGGGGACTCACCAGAAATGCAAACTCCTGGGTCTCACCCCAGACATAGGCCCTAAGAGCTATAGCTTAACAAGCTCTCCAGATGTTCCTAATGGTATGTGTAGTTTGAGAAGCACTACTCTAATGCCTTCTTCCCAGAGGTGTTAGCATCCTATTTCAGATTGTTAATCTCATTCAGGTACATGTTCAGGTATTTAATATGGCTGTCTCTTTAAAGGAGTAAAACAAACTTTTTTTGCTTTACAAAAAAGGGCACACACTCCAAAGAAACAACCTGAGCCTTAGTTGGGACTGTTACATCCAGGAGCATCCCTAAGTTCCCTAAGGTGGTTGTTTTGGTTGTTTTTTTAACTCCTGCTTTATAAAGAGGTGTAAATGTGTGCTAATAACAGCCGGACCACCACCATAGAATTCCAAAGCTAATGAAATTGTATGTGTACCTGTGCTAGTAGTGCCCTTGCTCTGTAGCACATTAACATCACCTGGGAATCTTTTAAAACTCATGATGCCCATGTTGCATCCCATACCAATTAATTCAGAGTGTCTGCGATTGAAAACCAAGTATTAACATTTAAGATTCTCTGCTGATTCCATTGCACCTCGAAGTTTGGAGACCATTACACTATGCAAACCTAGTCATGGTCCTACACAGGAAGCAGAATGCGACAAAACTGTGCCTGGAGTAGAAAAGCGACTCTCCTGTTCCTCTTCAACAGAGGCCCGACATAGATAACTGGGGAAGTGGCTTACAAGCCCTGAAGTCTGCTGTGCAGTTGGAGAACACATTAACCAATGTCCTACAAGACCTGAAAATCACAGCTACTAAGGATAATGAAACTGGCGTAAGTAGTTAACTGGTTCTGATAAACAGTGTCATCTTTCACTTCTGGATTATGATTTGCTTCTGGGAAAGGGGATCAAGGCATAGATCACCCAACGTGTGTTTGTTTCCCTTGAAGGAAGTCTGGGAACTTCTTTCTCGGAGTAGTTTGGGAGTGGGGAGATAGTTGTCCTGGTGAAGAAAAGTGAAACTTAGTGTATGGTAAAAACATCTTCCCAGGAGTAATGCACTCTGTAAAATTAAATCAAACCATGGTTCTGTTGCTATTGCTTTGTAAATATCCTAAACCAGAAATGCTTAAGTTTTACTGAGCACAAGAATCACTTGGAGTGCTTACTACAACACACTTCTAGGGTTCACTCCCAAAAGTTGTTTATTGGGTTGGTTTTGTGTAGGTCTCAAGAATGTATTTCTAACAAATCTAGGTGGTGATACTGCTGGCTGATGGCCACAGTCTGAGAATCACTGTTCTAGACTGTTACTGCAAAAGTAGATGTTAATGGTGACCTATTATAATACAGACTTCTATGAAGTCTTCCTCGTTATTGGTAAGCACTCTACCTCAAAGTGATAACTTCTTTCTAACTCCCTAGCTTCTCAGGAAGTCAAAGTGAATAAAATGGGCCTAGTTACAATAGTTCTCAACTCTAGATACATATTGGACTCAATGAGGAGCTCTGAAATGGTACAAATGCTGGAACCTTATGCCAGATCACTTAAATTTTAAGCTTTAGGAATGAGGTCTGGGCAGCTACTCGAAATCTCTATGTGATTCAAATAATCAGGATTGAAAACCATTGCAGTAGTAGCCTATTACTTAAAGTAACTTGTACTTTTGGTAAGACAACCTAATACTCAAACCCATTGAAAGTAGGTGCTTGTATTCACCTAAAGGTCTTTAATATCTTAGATCAGTGCTGTTGGATCTTCAATAGGCATCTGAATCAACTAGTCTTTCTGAAAATGCAGAGGCTGGTTTAGTAGATCTGGAGTGGAGCCTGAGATTTTGAATTCCTGACATGCTCCCAGGACTGCTGGTCTCTGGGCTACAAAATAGGTAGATTCTTGTTGCAGACATGGTCCTCAATGTGGGTGCTTCCCTGTTTTATTTCTATAGCTCGTAGACTTCGTAAAGGAGTTCATACATAAACAGACAGGAAGCATAGCTTTTCTGGAATACCATCAGAAGCTATTAGAAGAGTCCCTCCAGCAGAAAGTCCTGTCTGCTAAGTCTGCTAAGTCTGCTGAGTCTGCTGAGACATCAGTTGAAGAGACTTAACTTCTGAAGGCAGAAGCACAGCAAGTCTTCCCATCGTAGTGATCTCAGAATCAGCTACTTAAGAGTCTTGATCAGTTCCAGTTGCCTGAAGACTGCTTTCCTTTTTATCTAGTTTCCTAATCCTCTTTGCTGTGCATGCCAATAAATCTGCTTTGCATTATAACTATGTGTAAAAATATTGGTAGAACTAATCCTTCTAGTGCTCCAGTAGCAAAGTGGAATTGGTATAAAAAGCTTCCTGAGACAGTGGGTGTGTTAGGCTAAAAAAAACAAAACTTCCCTCTATGATGCCCCCACCCTACCTTAGCACCTAGAGTCAGGATTTGGTAAATGCAAGCAGTACAAGTGGATATACTAGAAATTAAGTGGTGAAACCTTAAGTCTCAATGTTCTCCTCTTATTTGTATATGTACTTTAAGTATACAATATAATAGGGGTTCCTTCATATTAAATGTAGAGTTAAGATTGAAAACAATTCTTGGTCTAGAAAGGGTGACTTTCACCCAAAGGATGGTGCAGTGCCATTTCATAGCCAAGGGTAGGTGTAGGCAACAGGAGGGTACACAGAGGGTAACAGTTAATGCATTGCAGCCAAGGGTGCGGATGCCCCTATCCATTCCACTGGAAGCCAATTAGTAGCTACTAGGGTAATTACTTTCAGGAGCAAAGAATGAGCATGCAAGCTTGAGTCAGGCTTCTCAGGGCCTCGTGTGACTAGTACCCTCCAGGAAGAAATAGGGGCTCTATAGGATTGTGCACTGGTCCAAAACTTACTAACTCCTTGGCCTTGAGTTTATACCTCTTTATTGCCTCAGTTTGGTCATCTGTAAAGTGGGGTGTATTAGTCAGGGTTCTCTAGAGGACAGAACTAATGGAATAGGTATATATAAAGGGGAGTTTATTAAGTATTAACCCACACAATCACAAGGTCCCACAATAGGCTGCCTGCAGGCTAAGGAACAAGGAGAACCAGTCCAAATTCCAAAACTGAAGAAATTGGAGTCAACATCTGGTATAGCAGCTACAATTGGAGTCACCCCATGATTAAGCTTACGATAATCCACTGTCATTCTCCAAGGTCTGTCTGTCTTCTGCACAGGCCAAATGGGAGAGTTGAATGGAGATGTGATGGGAATCACCACCCCTAAGTCTTTCAAGTC
This sequence comes from Rhinopithecus bieti, assembly GCF_001698545.2. NCBI lineage: Eukaryota > Metazoa > Chordata > Mammalia > Primates > Cercopithecidae > Rhinopithecus > Rhinopithecus bieti. The sequence goes on from NW_016816004.1 coordinate 158,572, forward strand.
CTTCATGGTGGCACTAATCTCTGCAATCCCTCTAGGAATGTGATATTATTTTTGATTTACTGTTTTTCTAGGTAGAGGGAGTTCTAATGGCTTCCATTTGGCCTTTCCCACCACAATAGCTCTCATCCTACCATTCAAGGAGCCAATGTGGGAGTTCTGCCAGCTACTAACTATGTCTATGCCAATTATGCACTCTGGCACTGGGGAAATGACCACAGGATGAGTCTGGGGACCCACTGGACCCACTGTAAGTCAGACCTGAGCTAAAACTCCATTTAATTACCTGACTTACTTTTACTGGAGGACCACAATGACGTTTTGGGTCCACCGGAATCAACGTCAGCTCAGAGCCAGTGTCCAGTAGTCTCCAAAATGTCTGATCATTTCCCTTTTCCCAATGCACAGTTACCCTCGTAAAAGGCTGTAAGTCTCCTTGGGAGGGAAAGGAGAAAGATTCACTCCATAAATTGTCAGTAATGTAGTGGAGTCCTTCCTCAAGGGCATCCGGCCTCCCTTTCATTTAAGGGATTCCAGGTCCATAAACTGGCTCATGTCTGGAAATTGATTGAGGGGTTGTGATTCTGTTTTCATAATTCAAATTAGTCTTTTGTCCATTCAACCTAGAAGATTTTTGCTTGCATAAATTAAATAGGAATGCAGTAATCTTCCTATAAGTTTCACTTTTAGGAACAGCATGATTAATTAGCCAATGCTTGAGCTCTGTACAATCAGACTATTCTGATTGCCGCTTTGCCTGTGTTGTGCATTACAGTAGCTACGCCCACCTTGCCTTTGACGGTTTAGTGCCACCACCTGCCCCCTGCTACCTCAGGATCCAATTATTCTCATTGTATTTAAATTTTGTAGTTGAGGGACTGTGGTTCCCACTGTTAGATCTGACATAAAGAAAAGAGCAATTACAGGGCTTTTCAAAGATGCAGGTGCTGCCCTCGTAAATCTATTTTGCAAGGCATTGGTCAAGGGTATATCTGCTGGACCCTCCCAGTTGCGATGAGTAGGTCTAAAGTGACTAATCCACTCTACCATCCTAATCTCCCTAAGCCTTTCGATCCCTTCCTGTACATTAACCCAAAGGGGATCAGGCACTTCCAGCTCACTCACAGTGGGCCATCTTTTAATCCACACTTCAGCTAACCAAGCAAATAAGCTATTAGAACCTCTTTTAACTCCATGAGCTGCAACATTAAGCACAAAGTCCCTACTTAGTGGGCCCAAATAAATAAATTTAGCCTGATCCAACTCTATGTTCCTTCCAGCATTATGCCATAACTTTAGTATCCATTCCCATGCCTGTTCTGCAGATTTGTTTATATAAATTGGAAAATTCAAGCAGTTCTTTTTGAGTGTAGTACACCTCCTCATGGGTCACACTCTCAACCTCACCTCTAGGGGCCCGCCAGGACTTTAGTTATAGGTCTAGAATCAAACATGGGTGTTGGGAATGGCTCCTGAGGAGAATCAACATTATCTTGCCTGGCAACTGCCTCAGCGGAGGCCACCACTGTTGCCTCAGGCATCGCAGGGTTTATCTCCTCAGGCAAAAGTGGAAAGGCTGATGGCAGCATGGGTGGGGGAGGGGGTGTTGCCGCTACTGGGAATGGGGAAGCTGTTTCTTCTGGCAAAAAAGTTTCACTCGAGCTTACAAGCTCAGTATCCCCAGCTTCATCAGGGTCCTCCCACACATTCCCATTCCAAATTGTAGGATCCCATTCTTTTCCCATAAATACCCTCACTTTAACAGTAGGCACCTGGTGAGGCTATGCACGTACCTTTCATTGCAGGTCAGCCATTCACATAAGAGCTTGTGTCTCTCTGTCTAGAATTTTAGCTCTTTCTCTATAGGAGATAAGACTCTCACTCAGGCAATCTTAGCAGAGTTGAGGCTCAGTATCTGCTTCTGAAGCTGGGATATAGAATTCCTGAGTTCATTTTCTTTCATCACTTTGTCCACTGAACTTAGGAGCAACCAACCAGCTTCATTATGTTCCTTGGTTCTCCACATATGGTCAAAGGTATTATGTATAGAGTCACTAAACTCCATGCCTCAGACGAGCAGTGAATCAGGAGTGTCAAACGCATTTATTTTGTATAACTCTCTAAACAGTTCCTGCCAAGGACTATCAGTGTTCTCCATACTATTAGAAGTAGAGTCCTTAGCATTCTGGGGTCTAATCAGCCAACTCCAGAAACCCCAAAGCCAATGAAAGAACTTCATCCTTAATATTCTGTTCCTCTAGAACTACCCCAATCTTGGTACCAAAATCTGTATTAGTCAGTGTTCTCTAAAGGTACAGAACTAATGGAATAGACATATATATAAAGGGGAGTTTATTAAGTACCAACTCACACAATCACAGAGTCCCACGATAGGCCGTCTGCAGGCTGAGGAGCAGGAAGAGCCAGTACGAATTCCAAAACTGAAGAACTTGGAGTCTGATGTTCAAGAGCAGGAAACATGCAGCACGGGAGAAAGATGTAGGCTGGGAGGCTAGGCCAGTCTCTTTTCACATTTTTCTCCCTGCTTATACTCTAGCTGAGCTGGCAACTGATTCGATTGTTCCCACCCAGATTACGGGTAGGTCTGTCTTTCCCAGCCCACTGACTCAAATGTTAATTTCCTTTGGCAACACCCTCACAGACACACCCAGGATCAATACTTTGTATCCTTCAATCCAATCAAGTTGACACTCAGTATTAACCATTACATGGGGTTAATGGTACTTTATAAAGTTAACAAAATGATGAGTATATTAATGAATATGAAGTGTCCAGAATAGCACATGCTCAAATTTTGTATTTTGTTAGTAATAAATAGTGCTTCTACTTAAACTTGAGGAAAGCCAATACATAACAGAAGCATTTCCAATAAGAAAACACATCACTAGAATTGAGGCAGAATGTTTTTCTGCGGGAGACGAAGGCTTACTCCGTCGCCCATGCTGGAGTACAATGGCGTGATCTTGACTAACTGCAACCTCTGCCACCCGGGTTCAAGCAATTCTCCTGCCTCAGCCTCCTGCGTAGCTGGGATTAGAGGTGTGTACCACCACGCCCAGCTAATTTTGTATTTTTAATAGAGACAGGGTTTCACCATGTTAGCCAGTCTGGTCTCAAAATCCCGACTTCAGGTGATCCGCCTCCTTGGCCATCCAAAGTGCTGGGATTACAGAGGCAGAATCTTAAAAGATTGAATATATTTAGACAGAAAGGAGTATCTTGTTTGAAATAGAAACAAGTGGTTCTAAGAATAGACCTATTAGATATCTTGGAAAAAATCAAGTTAACAAATGGACTGAATATTCAAATAAACACAGCTAATCAAACAAGTGACCTAGAAGTAATCTCAGAAATTGTCAGCCAAAAGAATTTAAAAATGGTATTTAAAATGTTATAAAATGGAATTCCAACAAAAACATCTAATTGAAGCTTCAGCAAGAAAGAGAAATTGACAAAATATTAAACTCACTGTAGTATAATTTTAGAGCATCAACAATGAGAAAGTTCTCCATAAAAGACATTACTTACAAATAATGTAAATCTGACGAATTAATAGGAGGTTTCTTAATATTAGCAGCAAAAAGCAAATGGAAAACATCTTTACACGCTGGTAAGTTGGGTGAATCATAACAATTATGGGAAGAATAGGACTATTTAGATACACAACAATTAAAAAAGCTTATAGAAGCTTGCAACCTACGGCAGACATTCACTATCAACATCATGGGTTTCCTCTACCTGCAGGCCCAAATTAGCCTGGCTGATATTAACTAACCTCGTATAATTCTTATGCCTTAGTAAATCTAATGGCAACGGGCGTGTCTCTAGGTGAAAGTCAGCCATGTAATTAACATTTTCACCTCCCTCTTCACACCTTTCTGCAACTTACCTTTCCTGAGAATTAGTGCCATGGTGAGCTTCTGTCACCATTGAATAATTACTAGTTTACAAAGTACTCTTGAATAAATATCTCATTTTTATACTTATTACTACCACACTAATTTATATCTAATTTTATACTTATTAATGAATATTAGACATTCACATTAAAATCAGGGGTCAAACAAGATTGCTTTATTCTAATTCCATTGAATGTTTTCTGGAAGTTCTCAAGCAGAGTTTCTCAACCTCAGCACTACTGACAATTTGAGCCAGTTGACTCTTTGTTGTGGGAGGATGTCCTGTATATCGTAAGATGTTCACTAGTATCCCTGGCTTTTACCTACCAGATAGTACTTCCCCCAGTGTGACAACCAAAAAAAGTCTCCAGATGTTGCCAAATGTCTCTTGAAAGGTAAAATCCACTTTTGAGAACTACTCTTGAGAACCGTTATTCTAGATAATGCAGTAGAAAAGCTAAAGAAGATATATTTGTTTGCAAAAAGACTGATTTATTTAACTTAACTAGAACTGAGAAACTATTACAACTTGCAGGAAAGTTTAATAAAGTTGCTGGATATAGGATAAACAGCTACAAACAAACCTTCCATATGTAACAACAATAAATGGAGAAAACGGTTTTTAAAAAATCTTATAATACTCACAAATAAGAATACATATGAATAAGCCTAACAAATCCAGTTGGGAACCTGTATAAGAATTTTGAGGGCCTAGACAAATTAATGTTAAAGTATTAATAACCTCAATCATGGGGGAAAACATAGAGACACACAGAAAACTTAACATGATTAGTTATGGGAAAATGCAAACCCAAACCACAATGAGATACCTCTACATATTCATCAGAATGACTACATTTAAAATGACTGCCAACACCATATGCTGGCAACTTGATAAAGCACCTGAAGCTTTCACACATTGTTGGTGAGAGTATAAAATTATACAACCACTTTGGGAAAAGTTATGACACTTTCTTGTAAAACTAAGCATATACCTATTGATACTTCACAAACCAGGAGCCCTCTCCTGTATATCATACAAGAAAAATGGAAGTATGTGTTCACAAAATGATTTGTACAGAGTGTTCAGTAGCTTTATAATAACTAAAAAATGGAAATAGCCTATCAATAGGAGAATAGATAAACAAATTGTAGTATATTTGTATAATAAGTGTATTAGTCCATATTCATACAGCTACAAAAAAAAAAAATACCTGAAGGGGTGGGCACGGTGGCTCATGCCTGTAATCCCAGCACTTTGGGAGGCCAAGGTGGCCAGATCACCAGAGGCCAAGAGTTTGAGACCAGCCTGGCCAACGTGGTGAAACCCCATCTCTATGAAAAATTCAAAAATTAGCTGGGTGTGGTGGTGGGCACTTGTAATCCCAACTACTCAGGAGGCTAAGGCACAAGAATTGCTTGAAGCCAGGAGGTGGAGGTTGCAGTGAGCTGAGATCATGCCACTGCATTCCAGCCTAAGTGACACAGCAAGACTCTGTCTAAAAAAAAAAAAAAAAAAAAAAAAAAAAGAGTGGTAATTTATAAACAAAAAGAGGTTTAAAGGACTCACATTTCCACATGGCTAGAGAGGCCTCCCAATCATGGTAGAAGGCAAAGGAGGAACAAAGGCATGTCTTACATGGCGGCAGGCAAGAGAGCATGTGTTAGGTTGTAAAAACCATCAAATCTCATGAAACTGATTCACCATCACAAGAAAAGTGCAAGAAAAACCTGCCCCCCCATGATTTAATTACCTCCCACCAGGTCCCTCCCATGACACATAGGGGACCATGGGTGCTACAATTCAAGCTGAGATTTGGGTGGACACATAGTCAAACCATACAACTAGGACACTACTCAGTAATACAAAGGAGCAAACTACAGATAAAACATGGGAGAACATCAAAAACATGCTGAAAGAATTTTATACTAACAAGTACATACTTTAGAGTTCCATTTACATGAAATTCTAGAACATATAAAATAACTCTGTAAAGGATAATGTCAGAACAATGGCTATCTTGGGGAGGCAAGGATTGACTAAGAAGGGGTATGAGTGACCTCATGAGTGATGAGTGATGGTAATGTTCTATATCTTGACATGATTAAGTTGTATAAACTGGTCAGACCTTGAAACTGTTCCCCCAACACTTTTGTTTCAATGATTAAATTCTTGGGCTTATGGGATAGCAGATATAAAACAACTTGCTGAATAGTTGAAATTGAATCTGTACCTCGAAGAGTAAGAAGCAAATAGCTAGCAAATACTTGAGTTTGCAGGAGAGCAGATAAGAAAGAACTTGCTGAAACACTGAAACTCCCTCCACTTGTGAGATTTCAAAAACTGGCTGAAATTGGTTGAAACCAATATGGTCAACTGGAGTTTGTGCAGAATGAGCTTGCTGACCTCACCTCCTGAATTTCCACTATGTGTTTCACTTGATCTTAGCCAAAAGGCCGAGAAGCAATCCACTGTGTGCTTCATACTAACTACACCTGAATTTGCACATGCAATCCATGAGGTAGCATGAGGAGATAACTGTGCATGCCTTAGGACTTTCTACACCTTGCCTTTTCATCCATCAGTCACCTACTAATCCCAGAATCTACCTCCTAAGCCTTTTCTAATAAAATTACTGCCTAAAAACCAGAACAAGGAGATGAATTTGACCTGGATTCCTCTCTCAGCAGAAACCTTAAAGGCCAGGAGAAAGTTGGGTTATATATTCAAAGTGCTGAAAGAAATAGCCAAAAACACTGTATCCAGCAAAGGTATTCTTCATAAACGAAGGAGAAATCTTTCTGAGGAAGCAAAAACAGAATTCATCACCATTATACCAGCCCTATAAGAAACTCACTGGTAGAGCAAACACACAAATGAGGGAAAGGACTCAAATGTTACCTCTTTAGAAAATCATCAAACTGCAAGGATAGTCAATAAGAGAAAGAAAGGAACAAATGATATGCAAAACCAGTCAACAATTAGCAAAATGACAGGAATAAGTCCTCACATATCAATAATCTTAAATGCAAATAAAGAATTATCTGTTGTTTAATCCTTATTTGGAGCAGGGTTATTCTGTCATGAGTTGCTGTAATGTCCTGAGTTGGTTGGCCTCCAGCCAGGAGGTGGCACTTTTGAGAGAGCACCAGCTCTTGATAGTAGAAAGGGGATATAAGCTTGCCCTAAGTTGACCAGGATAAGTATTTGGGTTTCTCAGGTGATGGGTGGGTCGTAAAGCTCTCAAGAGTTTATGTCTCTTGTGATTGGCTACCAGGGTGGATAGAGAAATACCATAAAGTTGGGGCAGGGGTGGACTGGTCTGAGCTCAGACTCTCCTCGGGAAGGGCTTGCCATGCCACTTTGGAGGTTAGGGAATGGTTCTTGGGCCAATGGGGTTATGTTCCAGAGGGGATTATAGCTGCCTCTGTCACCAGGGAAGTGGGGGAAAGCCAGTAACAACAGGCCATACCCACTTCCCACACAGTTGGTGAGGCCGGTTTCACTCCTGCAGTGTCCCGTGAACAGTGCCAAGTGTATCTCCAGGAAGCCTGCACGTGGGACTCAGACCTAGCCCCAGGCTGTAAGTTTCCCCACTGAGAAAGCAAGCAGGGCTTTCAGGCCACACCCCTCCTCATTTGCCCACCCTGTCAGTGATGACTCCTGCTCTCCTTTCTGCATCAGTTCCTGTTCACCCCAGATTCTGCTCAAGAGAGTTTGCACCCAGTCAAAAGTATTACAAATTTCAGTTGGAAGCTTCTTTCACCCTGTGACCACCCCCAAATTCTGCTGGCTGCCTTCCCCAGCAGCCAGGGCTGGTTCCCCTGGGTTCGAGCTGGAGACAGGGAGTGCCTACAAGGCTCTTCCCACTGTGCTTCTACTTTTATATTTCATTCTAAATCCGTTTCAGCTCTAGGTGAAGTTAAATTCTTCTCCTGTAATCTGGATTTACGAGTTCCCCAGTGGGGACATGTGTTTGGAGGCAGGTTTTCCCCCACCTCACACTTTGGCAACTCAGTGTTTTCACCTGTCTTGAAGAATTTGCAGCAGCCCAGCCTGCAGCTTCTTTCAAAGGATCTGTGAATTACTTTGGTTTCCCTAGTACACTCCTGAAATGGTTCCTGGAGCAAATGTCCATGGTGTGAGTGTCCACACACTGTTCTGTCCATCCAAGTGGAAGCTGCACATCAGCCCTGTCTCCTACCACCGTCTTCCTTGTCTGCCAAGTCACACACTTTTCCTATAAGGTTATTATTGATTGAAATAAAAACCCAAAAAGGACAGAAGTAAAACTATCAAATACAAATACTACAATGCAAAAATCAAATTAAATACAAAGAGAAATGTAGCAGTGTATAAAGATCAGTCCATTTTGATAAATAAAATATAACTTAAGAATAGAAGTTTCAGCAATTCACAACATTGTGAGATTATTGGAGAGAGTCTTATATGTAGTCATTTAATAATCACAATCTTATTTATTTATTTATTTATTTATTTATTTTGAGACAGAGTCACGCTCTGTCACCCAGGTTGGAGTAGAATGGCATGACCTCGGCTCACTGCAACCTCTGCCTCCTGGGTTAAAGTGATTCTCTTGCCTCAGCCTACTAAGTAGCTGGGATTACAGGCGCCCACCAGCACGCCCGGCTAATTGTATTTTTAGTAGAGACAGGGTTTCACCATGTTGGCCAGGCTGGTCTAGAACTCCTAACCTCAAGTGATCTGCCCGCCTCAGCCTCCCAAAGTGCTGGGATTACAGGCATGAGCCACCGCACCCAGCTTCATCTATGATTTTTAAAGTTTAGCAAGCTAGAAATAGATGGAGACTTGAGCCTAATAAAGAATCCTTATCGAGAACCTACACCACATGTGGTGAAATTTTAAAGGTATTCTCATTGAAGTCTGGAACAAGGCAAAGGTTCCTGTTATAACTACTTTGTTTAATTTTATCCTGGAAATCTTGCCAATACAACAAAACTAAATATAAAAAAAGCTTCTTAACAGAAGAAGGCTTGTGTCATCTGCTTGGTGCTTGTGTCATCTGCTTGGTGCTGAATATTTCTATTCCTCCCAAAATAATTCAACTTTTAAAAGAGACAACACTGAAGAAAAATACTCACAAAACATAACTTTTATGAAACTAAGAGACAGAAAAAAATCCTGCAAACTCACATTACAGATGCACTGAAAGCAACTGCTACCAGCAGAACTGGGACAGAAAACCACAGGAGTAGGATGGATGTGGTGAAGAACAGGGAGGTCATCTGTCAATACTGGAATATGTGGAAAGAGTCACTGTCAATTAAACAGGTATCTATGACTATTATATTTGATTGTAGATTTATTATAGTCTTTCCTCTTTCCCTTCCCAATGTGAACTCTTCTTTGTCTAGTATAGTGCTTTCTTTGGTATAGAAATCCTAACCTTTCATTCATTCATCTTTTTACACTTTTAGTCAGAATGGTATTTTACTTTTGGTGTAATTTTATAAATGGTAAATGAAGCATATTTGTACTTGCCAGTATGACAGATATTCAGGTGTATTTTGTTACATTACTCTACATTATTTTTATTATGTATGCACAGTATTAAGAGTACAGAACAGGCCAGGCGCGGTGGCTCAAGCCTGTAATCCCAGCACTTTGGGAGGCCAAGACGGGCGGATCACGAGGTCAGGAGATCAAGACCATCCTGGCTAACACGGTGAAACCCCGTCTCTACTAAAAAATACAAAAAACTAGCCGGACGAGGTGGCGGGCGCCTCTAGTCCCAGCTACTCGGGAGGCTGAGGCAGGAGAATGGCGTGTACCCGGGAGGCGGAGCTTGCAGTGAGCTGAGATCTGGCCACTGCACTCCAGCCCAGGCGACAGAGCCAGACTCCGTCTCAAAAAAAAAAAAAAAAAAAAAAAAAAGAGTACAGAACATACAGGTAAACACTAAGACCAAATGTATTAGTCTTCTGGCACTGCTGTAACAAAATACCGCAGTTTGGGTGGCTTTCTCACACTTCTGGAAGCTAGAAGTCAGGTGTCAGCAGGTTTGGTATTTCCTGCGGCATCTCCTTGGCTTGCAGAGGGCTGTCTTCTCACCGTGTCCTCACACGGCCTTTGCTTTGTGTGTGCACGCATTCCTGGTGTCCCTCCTTGTGTCCAGATTTCCTCCTCTTATAAGGACTCCAGTCAGGTTGGTTTAGGGCTCACTCTAAAGAGCTCGTTTTAACTTAACTACCGCTTGAAAGGCCCTATCTCCAAATACTGTTACATTCTGAGGTACTGGACTTCAATATATGGATTTTGTGAGAATACAATTCAGCCAATAACAAATAATAATTTTGATGACTAAAACTGAGTAGTGAAAGCTAGGGAGAAAGGTGAGGAGGAAGAAGTTACAAGGTAATTCATGTGATGCTGGTGGAAATCAATGGATACTGTCTGAAACAAAAGGGGTTAAGGGTACTATATAAATTTCTCATTATAAAGACAGACACTAGCTTAAAATCATAAAACTACAATTTAAAAAAGACTCTATAGTCTGAAAGTTTATATAATACAATGTTCATATTTACATTGTATTTTCCAAACTTTACATTAGACCTTGTTTTAGTCCTAGTTCTATTTATAGGTATAAGGGGACTTCAGAAAGTTCATGAAAAATGGAAATAAAAATACAAACTATAAACTTTATTTTCTATTTCTCAACATAAGCCCCATCAAATCCAAGACACTCAAATCACAAGCAATGATACCAGCCATCTAATCTGTCCCCAAAGAACTGACAGCCCTGGGAATTTAACCACGCAGTGTTTGGTGTTTTTTTGTTTGTTTGTTTGTTTTACATTATTAACTGAAGAAGAATGGGTGCCCTTTAAAGATTTCTTTTGTTTTTGTTGTTGCTTGTTGTTGTTGTTGTTGAGACGAAGTTTCGCTCATGTCACCCAGGCTGGAGTGCAGCAGCGTGATCTTGGCTTACTGCAATCTCCGCCTCCCAAGTTCAAATGATTCTCCTGCCTCAGCCTCCCGAGTAGCTGAGATTACAGGCACCTGCTACCACGCCTAGTTAATTTTTGCATTTTTAGTAGAAACAGGGTTTCACCATGTTGGCCAGGCTGGTCTCGAACTCCTGACCTGGTGATCCGCCCATCTCTGCCTCCCAAAGTGCTGAGATTACAGGCGTGAGGCACTGTACCCGGCCCTAAAGACTTCTTAAGATTACAAAACAAAAAGTAGTCAGAGCCAAATAAAGGATAGTAAGGTGTATTTACCTAATAATTTCTCATCAAGAGTCTCACAAAATTGCCCTTGTTTGATGACAGGAATGAGCAGGAATATTGTTGTGGTGGAGAAGGACTCTCAGGTGAAGCTTTCCCGGGCATCTTTCTGCTAAAGCTTTGGCTATCAATCTTAAAACACTGTCATAATAAGCAGATGTTATCTTTCTTTGGCTCTCCAGAAGATTCACAAGTGAAATGCCTTGAGCATCCCAAAAAAATGTTTGCCATGACCTTTACGCTTGACCAGTCTGTTTTTGTGTGACTGGACCACATCTACTTCTTGGTAGCCATTGCTTTAATATTGCTTTGTCTTCAGGATCATATTGGTAGAGTCAAATTTTATGTCATGTTACAATTCTGCAAAGAAACACTTCAGGATCTTGACCTTACTTGTTCAAAATTTCCATTGAAAGGCCTGTCTGCGGCTGATCTGGGTGCAAGGGTTTTGGCATCCATTGGGTGGAAAGTCTGTTTAATTTTTCAATCAATTGTGTAAGATAAGCCAGTTGAGATGTCCGTGGTGTTGGCAGTTCTTTCCGCAGTTAATCATTTGTCCTCTTTAATTAGAACACAAACTTTCTCCTTGAACATTGGTGTGGATGTTCTGCCACTATGGGCTTCATCCTCAATTTCATCTCATCCCTTCTTATATCAAGTTATCTATTCATAAACTGCAAATTTATTTGGGTCATTGTCCTCATAAACTTTTTATTTATTTATTTATTTTTTGAGATGGAGTCTTGCTTTGTCGCCCAGGCTGGAGTGCAGTGGCACAATCTCTGCTCACTGAAAGCTCCACCTTCCGGGTTCCTGCCATTCTCCTGCCTCAGCCTCCCGAGTAGCTGGGACTACAGGCGCCCGCCACCTCGCCCGGCTAATTTTTTTGTATTTTTAGTAGAGACGGGGTTTCACTATGTTGGCCAGGATGGTCTCGAACTCCTGACCTTGTGATCCTCCCACCTCAGCCTCCCAAAGTGCTGGGATTACAGGCGTGAGCCACCGTGCCAGGCATAAACTTTTTGTAAAGCAAGAATCATGTCACCATTATTTACCAAATCTGGTCATAAATTTGATGTTTTTTCTTGCTTCAAGTGTAACAGAATCCATGTTACTCTGGTAGGGGTTCTTTTTAAACTGATGTTTTAGTGCCTCAAACTAAGATCCTGTTCAGAGATGTTAATGCAAGTTTATTTCGGTGCAAAATCATATTGAAATCCATGGATAGCTTTTTGTAATATGCATTTTCCATAAATTTTTTGAAGACCCCTCATATATTCAATGTTCATCTCAGTCCTTTTGCTGAGGTTACTCTGATTATCTTATTGTTGGGTGAATCTTACACTCTGGGAGATCATTCAGTAAGATCTAATGTGAACTACATTTCCTGAGTCCTTGAATTTGTAGAAATGTTTCTGTGTGGCTGGGTGTGGTGGCTCCTGCCTGTAATCCCAGCACGTTGTGAGGGCGAGGTGGGCAGATCACGAGGTCAAGAGTTCGAGATCAGCCTAGCCAACATAGTAAAACTCTGTCTCTACTTAAAAAAAAAAAAAAAAAAAGATTAACTGTACATGATGGCGGATGCCTGTAATCCCAGCTACTCTGGAGGCTGAGGTAGGAGAATTGCTTGAAACAGGGAGGTGGAGGTTGCAGTGAACCAAGATCGTGCCATTGCACACCAGCCTGGGAGACAGTGCAAGACACTGTCTCAAAAAAAGAAAAGAAAAAAATGTTTGCCTGTAGCCTTGACACTTGAAGAACAGCTTGGTTGGATTTTAAATCCTTGTCTCAAATTTTCCATTTCCGTTAACATTGACTATAGCTGTGCCATCCTGGCTTCTTTCCTTTAAAAAAGACACAATGTTTTTTGCCCAGATGCCCAAAGTTTGTTACTAATATTAATAGGACATGTCTAGCGTTCATAAGATATATATTAGTAGGATATATCTACTAACCAATGTTACTAGCTTTGATATTCATAATTCTGGGACAGACTTGTCAGATCTTGGATATAGCATCTAATATAAAAATTCAAATCTTACTTCAAGAATACTTTCTAATGTTTGTTTTCTATTCTTTTGGCTTTTCTCTGGAGAAACTACAATCAATAATGTTTTAGATCATTTGTTGTCTTTTATAACTTTCACTTTCTCTCTTTAAAAATTACTTTTGCTTCTCTTTCATTTCCTTCACTTTTCCCACGTGCATACTCTGTCTTGCTTGCTTTCTGTAGTGTGTTTTCCTATATGCCCCTTGTAATTTAGTCTTTCCTTATGAAATGATTCTGTCTATTTCTCCAATTTCTTTCCTGAATTTTACCAATTACCATTTCATATCGTTGTATTGACTGACCATTACCTTCTGTTGACTGGCCATCACCTTTCTTTTTTTGTTTTGTTTTTTTTTTTTTTTTTTTTTTTGGACATGTTTTCCCTGAGATCTTTTGTGTTTGTTTTACTCCCTTACTGCAATTACATCATATTTTCTTCTTTATGCATGTTGAAATATTATGTTACAACTTTTCTCTGCTTTGGAGCAATATTTTATTAGCAAGTATTCTTAGTCCTCAGGGAAGTTCTGTGTCTATTTTTAGTTCCTTTTTTGTCCTTTTAATTTCCTAGAATATCTTTCTTTGGATGTTCTAGTTACACAATTACTTTGTCAATCATATTTGAAGGAGCTGACATTTTTTCAGCTAAAAGAAGGATCTCTTGAAGTGAGGGAAGGAGTAACTTTTCCAGTTTCTCAGCTCAAGAGCTCACTTCAGGTAACAGGCCTCACCTGAATTTCAGATCTTAACTTCCTCACAAAAGCTCCTGTGATTAGTTCCACACTTCCACAGTTCCTTCACCACCTCCAGTGAAGAAGAAACTTTCATCAACGGATCCTGTTCCCAACTTCCACTAACTTATAAGTGCTCTTTTCTTGAATCTGTCACTTCTGGTTGCCTCCTCACCCAAACACATTCTAACCCTTCTATCTTCAACTCTCCCCTTGCACCTGCTGTCTTCAATTATAGCAGTCTCAGTGAGGATGAGGCCACATTCTTTTGGGAGTGTATAGTTACTGTTGATTTCTCAGAACTTCCACTTGTAAAACTTTTTGGTACATCCTGTTCTTAAACACACCTGCAACGCTCTTGTGGCTTTTTATACCCAAACTGCTAAATTCAGATGTCAAAAACGGTTATCACCTGGGATACACAAAGGAAGGGAGGGTCAGAAGAGTCATAAAACACAAACACTAAAACATTAATCATAAGACACAAACACTAAAACATATACTTTCTACATGTGAGCAATTCCTCTTGAGGGTAAAATCCACACCCTTTGTCCAACAGAGGGCCCATGAACAGGACTGGATGTGACAGAAGGTCCCTCTGGAACCAGTTAAGTACATAAATGCAAAGAGACAAGGCTCGTAAAGAATCATGAAAATAAAATTGAAGAAGGCCAGTTGATTTTCTGACTGTGGAAAAGAAAGATAAAGCATCAGAAAAACAAAAATCTCTCAGCATAGATTGTTATTCTGACCCCTACAAGAAATTCTTGCGAATAGATGATCCAGAAATCTCTGACTCAAACAAAGACAGAAGGAGAAGGAAGAGGAAGAGGAAAAGAAGAAGAGAAGGAAGAGAAGAAGAAGGAGGAAGAAAAGGATGAGAAGGTGGAAAAGAAGAAGAGAAGAGGAGGAGTAGAAGGAAGAGGAGGAGGAGAAATGGCATGACATCTATATAGGTAGTATTTAAGAAAAAGGGAGACAAATTAAGCACAGTTTATTAACATACAAGCAATAATTTAACATGGAACAGATGAAAACTATAAACCAATATTTTAACTTTAGCCATTTGGTGAGTGTGTAGTATCCCATTGTAGTTTAATTTCCATTTCCCTATGACTGTGAAAAGAAAGTATTTAAAACTGTTAGAAAATTATATAGGCAAGGCTAAGCATGTTGGCTCACACCTGTAATCTCAGGCCTTTGGGAGGTCAAGGCAGGTGGATTGCTTGAGTTCAGGAGTCCAGGATCAGTCTGGGCAACATGGTGAAACCCTGCTTCTACAAAAAATACAAAAATTATCTGGGTATGGTGGCAGGCATCTGTAGTCCCAGCTACTAGGGAGGCTGAGGTGGGAAGACTGCTTGAGACTAGGAGGTCAAGGTTGCAGTAAGCCATGAGCATGTCAGCCTGGGTGACAGAGTGGGACCCTATTAAAAAAAAAAGAAGAAAAGAGAAAAAAAGAGGAAAGAAAGAAAGAGAGAGAGAGAAAGAAGGAAGGAAGGAAAAAGGAAAGGAAAGGAAAAGAAAGATTATGTAGGCATATATGCTGTGGGAACCGAACTGAGTCTGATTATGAAGAAAATAATCACACTGCAATCTCTTGGAAGAGCAACATGAAACACTGAAGACCCTCCAGCATACTGCTTTTTATCAAAAGATTACTGGGCCGCAGCTTGGAGGTTTGCTTGTGTTTGCAGATATTTTTATTATCATTATCATGGTGTTCATTTTAATCCTAAGAGAAACAAGAGCAATTACGCCTTCGCAAATAATTTATCTGTGCCTCTGGTTAACTTCTAGCAATATAATGTTACCAGTAGAAAGTGATTTCTTTAAAACACTGCAGAGAGACAGCTTCTTACACATCAGAAACAAAATTGTTAGATTTTGTACCTCTTCAGTCATACTAAATCAGTTCAATTAAACAAGTTATTGAGCACCTCCTATTCATCATGGGATTCTATTCATCTAGAAGATGGGAATGCAGAGTTAGAATAGGCCTTGCCATCAAGACATACATAATATAATAGAGAACACACATATATATTTGCAAAGAACAACTAGAATTCTATTTGGTAAATGCAATAGTAAAAGCCTATGTGAGGCAGAGAGGAACACAGAGCAGCGTGACCAATTGTGCCAGGCTAGTGAGGGATGCACAGCATAAAAAAGCTCCTGAGTAGCATTAAATGAATAACCCAGAGGTCAGTTGGATGGGATCGAGGGATCAAGCATTTCAGGCTTAGCCAATGGTGTTGAGTCAGATCAGGAAGTGCCTGTCATGCCATCCTAACATGCTTAAGTTTCATTCCTTAAGAAATGAGAAGACTGGGCACCTTGGCTCACACCTGTGATCCCAGTACTTTGGGAGGGTCATGGGATCACCTGAGCCTAGAGTTCGAGACCAGCCTAGGCGACATAGCAAAACCCAGTGTCTACTAAAAGTAGAAGAATTTGCTGAGTGTGGTGGCGTGCACCTGTAGTCCCAGCTACTTGGGAGGATCACCTAAGCCCAGGAGGCAGAGGTTGCAGTGAGCCAAGGTCGTGCCACTGCACTCCAGCCTGGGTGACAGAGAAAGACCCTGTCTCAAAAAAAAAAAAAAAAAAAAAAAAAAAAAA
>NW_016816004.1:175385-182027 GCF_001698545.2 Rhinopithecus bieti
AAAAAAAAAAAAAAAAAAAAAAAAATACAGAGACAGCAACGCAAGGAGTTTTAAACATAGACATGATCAGCAATGCAAGGAATTTTAAACATAGGCACTATTTGATCAGATTTTCCACTTGTTAGATGACACAGTGTGTTGTAGCATTGTAGCTGATGGATTGGAGTTGGAGGTCAAGAATAGACACTATGGGCTGGGCTCAGTGGCTCACACTTGTAATCCCAGCATTTTGGTAGGCCTAGGAGGGAGGAGCACTTGAGTCCAGGAGTTTAGAGGTTACAGTGAGCCATGATTGTGCCACTGTACTCCAAACTGCACAACAGAACAAGACCCCACCTCCAAAAAAAGAGAGAGAGACTAGGGTTCAACTACAGTGGTTCAGTGGAAAAGTAGTGCTGGCAGTGGAGTGGTAGGAAAAGACAGATTCAAAATACATATTCTAGGCCTCATCAGTAGGATCTTGTGATTTAGTAAAAGTCAACGATCCTTGAGTATAAGATCATTTTCTTTCTTTCTTAAAGACTTTTTCAGTCCTGTGGTTTTAGTTTGTGTTCAGTCTCTCTCTCTCTTTTTTTTTTTTTTAATATTTTGTTTTCCTCTGGTAGAAAAATCAAGACAACTTCGGTTCACATGTGGAGGAAATGGACTGCTTCATGCAGTACCTTACAGGAGGCAGTGCCTCACCATTTTCATATGCTGTACACTACACAGCCACTCAGTTCTATCAGTTCACCAAGAGGTAATCAGAATCCAGTAGACTTTGCAAGTGACTTATAAAGTGGAATTCCATTGTGTTCATTTACAATAAATACTAAGCCCAATTACAGAATTTACACAATATTGTCACATGGTTCTCCCTTTTTCCTATAAAAAAAAAAATAAACTAGAATTCAGAAGATTGTATGTTTAGCAGACACTCAGAATCATGTTTCCAAATGTCTGGAAAATGTTAATCTTCTGGATGCAAGAATAAGATATTGGGCTGGGTGTGGTGGCTTACGCCTGTAATCCCAACACTTCTGGAGGCCGAGGCAGGAGGATCACCTGAGGTCAGGAGTTCAAGATCAGCCTGGCCAACGTGGTAAAACCCTGTCTCTACTAAAATTACAAAAAGTAGCCGGGTGTAGTGATGGGTTCCTGTAATCCCAGCTACTTGGGAGGCTGAGGCAGGAGAATCGCTTAAACCTGGGAGGCAAAGGTTGCAGTGAGCCGAGATAGTGCCACTGCACTCCAGCCTGAATGACAGAGTGAGACCCTGTCTATCTTAAAAAAAAAAAAAAAAAAAAAAAAAAAAAAAAAAGGAAGAAGAAGAAGATATTGGAACTCAAGATTTCTTGAAACTTCTCAAAACAACAAATGATTTGTAAAATGCTTCCAACATTATTCATACTCTGTTCTTCCTACTATGAATAGCTAAAAATGGTTTAATAAATAAAAAGTAATACATTTTAAAGCACTTACCAATAAATAAATCCTATAGCCAATATTCAAACTCTGATAAACACCAATGAACATTAATGATTTATATTTAAGCAACATGACATTCAAATCTTGTAGCAAGATTAATAGCACTACACAGAATCACATGGAAAATGCCAATCTAAGGACTTACTTTCTTGCTACACTTGTTATTTCTTGGAACACCACTGGTAGGATTTATAGAAAGTATACTGCATATTTGAAGTTACTGATTTTTTTTATTTGTAAGCATAGCTCACTGTTAGTAGCACATAGGGCCACAAATGTACACTTACACCATGACAACAGCTACAAATAAAATGGCCTGATTAACTCCACCCAGCCCTTGTCTCATTTCCAGATAGGTCAGTCTTAACTTCTGACTCCGTGAGTAAATATTTCCTGCGTCTGCTCTTACGTGACCACAATAGATCCCCTTCTCTATGTTGATAGTTAAGCTTTAATTACAATATTTTATGAAAAACACTGAGCAGAACGGAAAATGCATTTCTTAGGGCCTACTACTCTGTTTGGAAATTATAAGGCAAGTGTTTATCAATGTGAGTTAGACTCACACACCACTTACTTATCAACTGCTATGCAATGGATATGATGATCAACGCCAATGGTTCAGTGGTCACGTCTTACATCAGAGAAAATGAAATCAAAACCCATTCTCTTTTCATTCCTAGTAATATACTTCAAATTTAAAAATAATTTTATAAACTTAAATTTCCATTGTCTTAATTCTCCCACATGATTTGAATAAATTTTGGTCAATACTGGTTCTCTCTCACACTCTCTCACATTGCTTTCTCTCATCCATTTCATCTCAAATTCTGATGGTTAGGACTTTGTTAAATGTAATGTAGGTTAATGGTATTCAAACTTTTGCTCACAAATTTACTAAAACTATTTTGTAACGATATGTGCCTCCATCACACATTTCAAAGTTAACGTCTAAATTTTTTATTGTAACTTTATAGTTGTAAAGGACTTAATTATCAGTAGACTGTAAAAATTTACATTTTAAGATAAAACTGTCAAATCATTGTTTTAAATATAGTCAATGAGATTTATTTATTTATTTTTCAGATAGAGTCTCGCTCTGTCGCCCAGGCTGGAGTGCAATGGCGAGATCTCGGCTCACTGCAACCTCTGCCTCCTGGGTCCAAGCAATTCTCCTGCCTCAGCCTCCCTGGTAGCCGGGATTACAGGCGCCTGCCACCTCATCCAGCTAATTTTTGTATTTTTAGTAGAGACAGGATTTCGCCATGTTAACTAGGCTTGTGTCAAACTCCTGACCTCGGGTGATCCGCCTGCCTTGGCCTCCCAAAGTGCTGGGATTACAGGCGCAAGCCACTGCACCTGGCCTATTTATTTATTTTTGAGACAGGGTCTTACTCTGTCACTCAAGCTGGAAGTGCAGTGGTGCAATTACGGTTCAGCGCAGCCTCAAACTCCGGGGCTCAAGTAATCCTCCCACCTCTGCCTTCTGAGTAGCTGGGACTGTAGACTTGCACCCCTACACCTGGCTAATTTTTGTAGAGATGGGCTTTCGCCATGTTGCTGAGGCTGGTCTTGACCTACTGGGCTCAAATAATCCTCCCGCCTCAGCCACCTAAAGTGCTGGGATTATAGGTGTGAACCATCAAGCCTGGCTTCCAATGGAATTTAAATGCATAATGATTTGATATAAATTTTCACTCGTATAAAAATATACAAACTAGTCTTCCATGTTGCCCAGAGCAGGACTTGTTTCTGTAACAATTTATAGGAAAACATCATGAATCCCAAAGCCTTTGATATTCTGCAGGTAAAAGGGGAATTGTGCCTATTCCTTGCGTCAGGAGCTCATTTAAGTACAGATGGAATAATGTGACGTACAAGTGGACCACAAACACAGCATCGCTAATCATCAGAAAAATGCAAATCAGGGCCGGGGTAGGGGTCGGGGGAGAGTCAGGTGTCGACGAGCTCTGCGTGCGGGCTCTGAGAGGCTGCCGCCGCCGCGTTGGGCGCGGAAGGGCGAGGGCGCCCTCTGCAGGAGGAGTTGCCGCTGCCGTGGGCGCCGGGCTGCCGGGAGCCCACAGCATCGCGCCGGCGTTGTCAGCAAATTGAAACAGGGAATCATGTCTTACTCATCTTTGTATCCCCAGTGTCTAGCAGTTCCTGATACATAGTTTTAGCTGAATTTTGGGACATGGCCACTGCTTCACCAAGGTCTGATACTAGTAATAATCACACTGGAAGGTTGCAGTTACAGGTAACTGTTTCTAGCGCCAAACTTGAAAGAAGAAAGAACTGGTTAGAAACAGCAATATATACAGAAGTAGTTGTAGATGGAGAAATTAGGAAAACAGCAAAATCCAGTAGTTCTTCTAATCCAAAATGGGATGAACAGCTAATTGTAAATGTTACACCACAGACTACGTTGGAATTTCGAGTTTGGAGTCATCATGCTTTAAAAGCAGATGCTTTATTAGGAAATGCAACGATAGATTTGAAACACAACGGAAAATTGGAAAGAGTCAAAGAATAATTAAAACTTTCCTTGGAAAACAAGAATGGCACAGCACAAACTGGTGAGTTGACAGTTGTGCTTGGTGGACTGGTGATTGAGCAAGAAAATATAACAAACTGTAGCTCATCTCCAACCATAGAAATACAGCAAAATGGTGATGCCTTACGTGAAAATGGAGAGCCTTCAGCAAGGACAACTGCCAGGTTGGCTGTTGAAGGCACGAATGGAATAGATAATCATGTACCTACAAGCACTCTAGTGCAAAACTCATGTTGCTCGTATGTAGTTAATGGAGACAACATACCTTCATCTCCATCTCGGGTTGCTGCCACACCCAAAAACACACCAGCTCCAAAACCACTCACATCTGAGCCTGCCAATGACACTGTTAATAGGGAATCATCCTCATTTGCACCAACGGATAATGCTTCTGTCACGGGTATTCCAGTAGTGTCTGAAGAAAATGCCTTGTCTCCAAATTGCACTAGTACTACCGTTGAAGATCCTCCAGTTCCAGAAATACTGACTTCCTCAGAAAACAATGAATGTATTCCTTCTACCAGTGCAGAATTGGGATCTGAATCTAGAAGTATATTAGACCCTGACACCTCTAATTCCGGAAGTAGTTCTACTTTTGAAGCAGCCAAATCAAGGTAGCCAAATGGGTGTATAGATCCTGTATGGCAGGAAGCTGGGAATGCCAACACAGAAACGTTGCCATCAGGGTGGAAACAAAGAAAAGATCCTCACGGTAGAACCTATTATGTGGATCATAATACTCGAACTATCACATGGGAGAGACCACAACCTTTACCTTCAGGCTGGAAAAGAAGAGTTGATGATCGTGGAAGAGTTTATTATGTGGATCATAGCACCAGAACAACAACGTGGCAGCGGGCTACCATGGAATCGGTCCAAAATTTTGAACAGTGGCAATCTCAGCAGAACCAATTGCAGGGAGCTATGCAACAGTTTAACCAACGATACCTCTATTCAGCTTCAATGTTAGCTGCAGAAAATGACCCTTATGGACCTTTGCCACCAGGCTGGGAAAAAAGAGTGGATTCAACAGACAGGGTTTACTTTGTGAATCATAACACAAAAACAACCCAGTGGGAAGATCCAAGAACTCAAGGCTTACAGAATGAAGAACCTCTGCCAGAAGGCTGGGAAATTAGATATACTCATGAAGGTGCGAGGTACTTTGTTGATCATAATGCAAGAACAACAACATTCAAAGATCCTCGCAATGGGAAGTCATCTGCAACTAAAGGTGGTCCACAAATTGCTTATGAACACAGCTTTAGATGGAAACTTGCTCACTTCTGTTATTTATGCCAGTCTAATGCACTACCCAGTCATGTAAAGATCAATCTGTCCCAGCAGACATTGTTTGAAGATTCCTTCTAGCAGATTATGGCATTAAAACCCTATGACTTGAGGAGGCGCTTATATGTAATATTTACAGGAGAAGAAGGACTTGATTATGGTGGCCTAGTGAGAGAACAGCTTTTCTTGCTTTCGCATGAAGTTTTGAACGCAATGTATTGCTTATTTGAGTATGTGGGGAAGAACAACTATTGTCTGCGGACAAATCCAGCATCTGCCATTAATCCAGACCATCTTTCGTACTTCTGTTTCATTGGTAGTTTTATTGCCATGGCACTATTTCATGGAAAGTTTATCGATACTGGTTTCTCTTTACCATTCTACAAGCGTATGTTAAGTAAAAAACTTACTATTAAGGATTTGGAATCTATTGATACTGAATTTCATAGCTCCCTTATCTGGATAAGAGATAGCAACATTGAAGAATGTGGCTTAGAAATGTACTTTTCTGTTGACATGGAGATTTGGGGAAAAGTTACTTCACATGACCTGAAGTTGGGAGTTTCCAATATTCTGGTGACTGAGGAGAACAAAGATGAATATATTAGTTTAATGACAGAATGGCATTTTTCTCGAGGAGTACAAGAACAGACCAAACTTTCCTTGATGGTTTTAATGAAGTTCTTCCTCATCAGTGGCTGCAGTACTTCGATGAAAAAGAATTAGAGGTTATGTTGTGTGGCATGCAGGAGGCTGACTTGGCAGATTGGCACAGAAATAATGTTTATCGACATTACACAAGAAACAGCAAGCAAATCATTTGGTTTTGGCAGTTCGTGAAAGAGACAGACAATGAAGTAAGAATGCTACCATTGCAGTTCATCACTGGAACCTGCCGTTTATCTCTAGGAGGATTTGCTGAGCTCATGGGAAGTCATGGGCCTCAAAAGTTTTGCACTGAAAAAGTTGGCAGAGACACTTGGTTGCCAAGAAGCCATATGTGTTTTAATCACTTGGATCTACCACCATATAAGAATTACAAACAACGAAAGGAAAAACTTCTTCTTTTTGCAATAGAAGAGACGGGGATTTGGACAAGAATGAATGTGGCTTCTTGTTTTGGAGGAGCTATTGCATTTAAATATCCCAGCCAAGAAAAATTGCACAGAGAGTGTATATAAGCTGTTCATTCTGTACAGTGAATTTTCTGAACCTCTCAAAGTATGTTTTCCGTTCTTCCACAGAAATATGCAAAACACATTTCATCCTTTTCTACTTTATTTATTGTTTCTCTTGAAATGACTGACCAGGAAAAGATCATCCTCAAATTC
>NW_016816004.1:184049-216831 GCF_001698545.2 Rhinopithecus bieti
TCTTTCTTTCTTTCTCTTTCTTTCCTTCTTTCTTTCTTTCTTTCTTTCTTTCTTTCTTTCTTTCTTTCTTTCTTTCTTTCTTTCTTTCTTTCTTTCTTTCTTTCTTTCTTTCTCTGTCCTTCCTTCCTTCTTTTCTCTGTTTCTCTCTCTCCTTCCTTCTTTCCTTCCTTCCTTCCTCCTTCCTTCCTTCCTCCTTCCTTCCTCTCTCTGTCTCTCTTTCTCTCTCTTTCTTTCTTTCATTTGTTCATTCATTCGTCACTGTCACCTAGGCTGAAGTGCAGTGGAACAATCATAGCTCACTGCATCTTCGACCTCTCAGGCTCAAGTGATCCTCCTGCCTCAGCCTCCCAAGTGGCAGGGACTACAGGCATGTACTATCACATCCGGCTAATTTTCTTTTTCTTTTTCATTGTGTGTGTGTGTGTGTGTGTGTGGAGATAGGGTCTCACTATGTTGCCCAGGCTGGTCTTGAACTCCTGGCCTCAAGCAATTCTCCTACCTCGTCCTCCCCAAGTGCTGAGATTACAGGCATGAGTCAGTGTGCTTGGCCAGCATATTTTATTTTCTTAAAAGAGGCTCATATCCTTAATTCCCACAAGAACTTGAACTCATTGTTAACGATATCCTAGGTTGGGTCAGGCAAAAACTTCATACTATAACAGATCACATGGAACAAAAGTCCTGATGAGAAGCTCAGTTCCACCAACTACTTTTGGCAAGTCCTATCACCTTTCTAGGATCAGAGTGCTCACCTCTAAGACTGGGAGGAGGGTGGCTGGCTCATCAATTCTAAACCTCATTTCCCCTGTAAAGCACATAACAGGTGATCATATCTATGAACAAAAAACACTCACTGAGGAAACCCAAAACATTTCCGGAGATATAAAGTGAAGAGCAAGTAGATTTTTTCTTTTTTTATGTTCTTGACAGTTTTGTTTTAACATGATGTGAGGGGTTATATAATATTTCACTGAGAGCCAAATAAAAGAACAGCAAATGAATTTCATTTCCTTCTAGTAAAGTAGTATAACGGGTTATGTAGACCAGTTTGGTTTGACATGGCTTTCCAAAAAGCATTTATGAGCTTATAAGTAAATAAAATTGCTATTTATTTCACAAGGAAAAAAATAGGCCTAACTAAATTCTTATTTTTTTCTTAATTTTTAAAATTTTTCAGGGTACATAGTTGGTGTATATATTTATGGGGTACATGAGGTGTTTTGATACATGCATGCAGTGTGACATAAGCACATCATGAAAAATAGGGTGTCCATCCCCTCAGGTGTTTACCCTTTGAGTTACAAACAATTCAACTGTACTCTTTAAGTTATTGTAAATAAATTCTTAAATTTTTAAAAAATGAATTTTGATATTTTAATATTCTCTACCCCAAGATAAACTAAATTGAGCAGATTTCTTTACGCGTTGGCATATTCAACATTCTGATATGTGTGACTTTTTTCTGTTTTCTTTTGAGATGGAATCTCACTCTGTCTCCCAGGCTGGAGTGCAGTGGCACTATCTCAGCTCACTGCAAGCTCCGCCTCCCGGGTTCCCGCCATTCTCCTGCCTCAGCCTCCCGAGTAGTTGGGACTACAGGCGCCCGCCACCACGCCTGGCTAATTTTTTTGGTATTTTTAGCAGAGACGGGGTTTCACTGTGTTAACCAGGATGGTCTCGATCTCCTGACCTCGTGATCCGCCTGCCTCAGCCTCCCAAAGTGCTGGGATTACAGGCGTGAGCCACTGCGCCCGGCCAAGGCCATGACTTTCTAATAGGATAATGGAGCACACAGCAGGTACTCCCTGGATCAGCGTCCTGAGACAGCAGTTTGGGAAAAGCTTGTGCAGTGCTAAAAACCTGAGATTTGGATCTAGAGACCTGTGACTTGGTCCTAATTCTGCCACTCACTGTGTGATCTTCCACAAATCACCTGACTTCTGAAGTTCCAGCTTTATCATATGTAATCACTGATAATTACACTGTACCTCTAGGGATTGTAGTGAAACAAAAGAAGCTAGTAATTTCTTAATGACCAACATATTGTTGTTGGATGATAAATGCTGTCATTAGGACCTTTTCTTACTAGTTTTCACTAGAAAGACAGATTCTTATTTCTACTATAAATAGACCCAGCTTGATACCACATCTGAAATATCCTCCTAGTGATCTGGGATCATGAAAATGTTTTCAGTACTAAATTTTTAATTCCATTTAATGAGCACATATTAACCACTTCCTTTATACTATGAAATACATGATATAAGAATAAGACATCATTTTAGTCTTTGAATTTCTTATAATCCAATTGCCACAATTTACTCTACAGTCTTAATTTAAACTCCTCAATGCTAATTCAAAAGTTATATTAATTTCACGCCACCTTTTTTTTAGCGAATTCTTGTTTAAATATATACAATGAAGATACGGCTAAATAATATAGATGGGCATTTGCACCAACATTCTACAGAATTTGTAACTTCATTTAGGAAGGGGATAAGCATGCTTTTAAAGTTTTCAGTATTGTCTTAATTACTTGGGGAAAGTATAATCAGCTTTAAAACAACAAGGAAAGAATAAATTGTACTGCAAACAGGAAAAAAATAAATGTAAGAAAGAAAAGTAAGGGAAGCAGCTCATTGTTTTTATTTAGAAAAGTTGTAAATGCATGTTTCATTTTGGTTTAACTGACAGTTAGCAATATTTCATCTTTTTAATATATTTTGACAAAAGTTGTGTATGTTTGTAATGTATAATACGAAGTTTTGACATATGTATACATTGTGGAATGGCCAATTCAAGCTAGTTGACATACATATTATTTTACTTTTTTGTGGTGAAAATACTTAAAATCTACCCTCTTAGCAATTTCAAGTACACAATACATTGTTAACTATAGCCATCATGTTTTACAGCAAACTTTGGGTCTAACTGAAACTTTACATCTTTGACCATCCCTAACCCCCCTCCAGGGCCCCTTGAAACCACCATTCTAGTCTCTGTCTAGTATCTGGTCTATGAGTCTGACAATTCTACATATAAGGGAGACCATGTGGTATTTGTCTTTCTGTGTCTGACATTTCCCTTAACATAACGTTCTCTAGGTTTATCCTTGTTGTTGCAAATGACAGGATTTTACTATTTTTGAAAGCTAAATATTATCCCATTGTGTATATAAACCACATTTTCTTTGTCCTTGCATCCACTGATAGATACATTATAATACTTAAGTTGATCCCTTAGCTTGGCTATGGTGAATAATGCCACAGTGAACATGAGAGTGCAGCTACTAATTTCATTTAGTGGAATTGCTGGATCATATGGTAGTTCTAGTTTTAACTTTTTGAGCAACCTTCACATTGTTTTTCATAATAGCTGTACTAATTAACATTTCCATCAGCAGTGCGGAAGGGTTCCCTTTTCTCCACATCCTCACCAACATTTGTTATCATTTGTCTTTTTGATAATAGACATGCGAACAGGTATGAGATGATATCTCATTGCAGTTTTGGTTTGCATTTCCCTGATGATTAGTGATGTTGAGCATTTTGTCATATACCTATTGGTTGTTTGTATGTATTCTTTTGAGAAATGTGGATTCAAATCCTTTCCCCATTTTTTAATCAGGTTATTTGTTTTTTCATTATTGAGTTGTTTGAGTTCCTTATATATTATCTTTCAATCTCTCAAAATATATGGTTGAAATGTACTCATCTATTTTTGGACTATGATTGACTGCAGGTAACTAAACCATGGAAAGCAAAACTGCAGCAGATAAGGAGGGACTACTGTACTCAATAATGAAGAATTGAAAGCTTTTCTTCTAAGATCAGGAACAAGCAAGGATGTCCACTCCTGCCACTTTTATTCAACATAATACTGGAAATCCTAGGCAGAGCAATTAAGTAAGAAAAAGAAATATATGGCATCCAGGCCAGGAATGGTGGAAGCCAGGCGAGGTGGTTCACACATATAATCCCAGCACTTTGGGGGGCCAAGACAGGTGGATCATTTGAAGTCAAGAGTTTGAGACCAGCCTGGCCACCATGGCGAAATCTCATCTCTACTAAAAATGCAAGAATTAGCTGGGTGTGGTAGTGTACGCCTGTAGTCCCCACTACTGGGAAGGCTGAGACAGGAGAATCGCCTGGATCTGGGAGGCAGAGGTTACAGTGAACTGAGATCATGCCACTGTACTCCAGCCTGGGTGACAGAGTGAGACTCCATCTCAAAAATAAATAAATAAATAAACATTTAAAAAAGGTTAAATTGTCTCTGTAGATGACATGGTTTTATGTATAGAAAGCCCTTAAATCTCCACCAAAAAAACTGTTAGAGCTGATAAGGGAGTTTAGTACAGTTTCAGGATACAAAGATTAACATAAAAAAGCAGCATTTCTATATACTAACAAACTATTTGAAAAAAGAGAATAATCTCATAATACCAAAAAAAAAAAAAGCCCTTAGGAATAAATTTAACAAGAAGGTAAAAGACTGAAACCTATAAAACATTGATGAACGAAATTTTAAAAGACACAAATAATTGAAATGGTATCCCTTGTCCATGGATTAGAAGAATTAATAATGTGAAAATATCCATGCTACTCAAAGTAATAGAGAGATTCAATACAATCCCTATGAAAATTTCAATGACATTTTTCACAGAAATATAAAAACAATCCTAAAAGTCATATGGAACCACAAAAGACTCTAAATAGCCAAACCATTCTTGTGCCAATAGAACAAGGCCAGAACAACACACTGTGTGATTTCAAACTCTACTATAAAGGTATAAGAATCAAAATAGCATGATGCTGGCATAAAAACAGACACATAGACCCAATGGAACCAATCCAGACCAATCCAGAAATATTTCATCTTGAAAATATTAACTTTTGGCCAGGTGCGGTGGCTTACGCCTGTAATCCCAGCACTTTGGGAGGCTGAGGCGGGCAGATCATGAGGTCAAGAGATCGAGACCATCCTGGCCAACATGGTGAAAACCCATCTCTACTAAAAATACAAAACTTAGCTAGGCATGGTGGTGTGTTCCTGTAGTCCCAGCTACTTGGGAGGCTGAGGAAGGAGAATCACATGAACCCGGGAGGCAGGGGTTGCAGTGAGAGGAGATCGCACCACCGCACTCCAGCCTGGCAATGGAATGAGACTCCGTCTCAATAATAAATAAATAAGATAAAATAATAAAATATTAACTTTTATGAAACACCCTATTACACAGGGGAGAAATAAGAAATACAAATTGAGCTTTTCTAAAATTATAGAATATATCATGGATATTAGACACTCAAATACTTACGTTAAATCAAGTTTGGAACTCGAAAGACCAATAAGATATGTGTGAACTCAAGAGTTGCTACTGGCATAAAAATTGATGCACTGTTTCTAGCAATATATAGCAAGAACCCTACAAAAGTTCATAGCTTCAACTTTATAATCCCAATATTGGAAATGTAAAGAATAAAAACTTTATTTATATACCTTTGTAAAAGAGTGGCATTTGTAAGAGCAAAGCCCTTGAAACAATCTGATTGTGTAGCAGCTACACAATGGCTGATTAAATGACAGGTGTCATGAGGAAATTTGTGCGACCACTAACAACACAAATACAAGATTGTAGAAGAGTGAATGCAAAGCTATCTTAAGTACAAACAAGTGTAAAGTGATTATGACTAGGCAAAGCCAATGCATGCGTGTATACAACTGAAGAAGGCATGTAGAGCTATAAGTAATTCTTGACTATGAAAGCATTTGTTTATTTTTAACAGTTTAGTGAGATATAATTTACATGCCATAAAATTCATCTGGTTGAAGTGTGCTAGTCAATGGTTTTAAGTACATATATGGAATGCTTATTTTTAAAAATGACTTAAACTTTTTTATATTTATTTATTTATTTATTTATTTATTTATTTATTTATTTATTTTGTGAGACAGGGTCTCACTCTCTCACCCAGACAGGAGTGCATTGGTGCGATCTTGGCTCATCACAACCTCCGCCTCCCAGGCTCAAGTAATTCTCCTGACTCAGCCTCCCGAGTAGCTGGGATTACAGGTGTGTCCCCCTGCAACCCGGCTAATTTGCATATTTTTAGTAGAGACAGGGTTTCACCATGTTGACCAGGCTGGTCTCCAACCCCTGACCGCAAATGATCCACCCAAAGTGCTGCAGTGCTGGGATTACAGGCATGAGCCACTGCGCCCAGCCAACTTTTCTATTTTTCTTTCTTTTTTTTTTTTTTTTTTTTTTTTTTTTTTTGAGACAGAGTCTCCCTCTGTTGTGGATGCTGGAGTGCAGTGGCGCGATCTCGGTTCACTGCAACCTCTGCCTCCTGGGTTCAAGCAATTCTCCTGCCTCAGTCCCCGAATAGCTGGGATTACAGGCACGCACCACCACACCTGGCTAAGTTTTTATTTTTTTAGTAGAGACGGAGTTTCACCATGTTGTTCAGGCTGGTCTGGAATTTCTGACCTCGTGATCCGCCCACCTCAGCCTCTCAAAGTGCTGGGATTACAGGAAAGAGCCACTGCACCTGGCCCCCAATTTTTCTTTCAAGATGAGGACGAGATCAGTAGATCTAATTGCCTGGTACAAGGAGGACTCATATTTTAATTTGTTTAAGCTCTACTGAAAAATTATTGCTACTGCATCCTTGTAGTGAACATAATTCCAAATAACATGTTTGTACCTAATATCCAAATAAGTGTCAAGGCAGTCCAACAAGATTTTTTTTTTTTTTAATCTGAGTATATTACTGGCAGTAAATTTCCTCTTCATTTCCCAGCTCACATAAGGTTTGTATTCTCTCCCAACTGGTCCCAGCAAGTTTAAATCCACTATATCTAATGTCACTTCTGGAGCCTACAGTCTCTCATACATTCTGCTTTGGTAGGGAGAAGGAAACAACATGATATAGTTGGTTTTATCTTAAGAAAAAATGTGAAATGATGATAAACACACAGGCTTTGGATTTAGACTTGGATTTGAACTCAAGCTCTGCTATTTGTTATGTACTCTGAGGCTTATCTGCCCCAGTTACCTCAACTATAAAATAGGGTTAATGTCACTTATTTGCAGGGTGGTAATTGACCTGATAAATATTAAGCACTTAGCACATTCGCTGGAATGTTGGTGAGGCTCATTCCCTAGAGTAACTACTATGATGATAAATCCCTGATTAATTAGCCCAGAGCCACACACACTGAAGCTTTGTTTCCCAGACCACACCAACCATGAGAAAACCAAATAGAGGCGTGAGTTACAATTAAAGAATTATTTCCGCACCCCTCCCATTTTCCTGGGACTCTCACTGCAGCAAACACCATTGCAGAACAGAGGGGATGCTCCACACACCTCCTCCTTGGTTGTCTGTGCGTGTCCACAGAGCTGTCCTGCATCAACAGAGCCACGCCTACTCATCTTCCTCTAGCACTGATGACCTGTCTCACCAAAGTGCCATTCTCATCCCAAGTATAGGGTTCTACTTTCTCCCATTCATAACTTTTGGAAAACTTCAAAAGATGGTCTTATTCCTTGGGGGAATAACCCAGCCACACCAGCCGTGATTACAGAATAAAGTTAAACTTCTCTACTGGCTTGGCAGGAGCCTCACCAACCTACCTGCTGAACATTTCCACACCTGCACACATACATATCTGCTTAAACTATACCCCAAACATTTTTGAGATTTTCCCAAAGTATTTTGGTTATAAACCCCTCAGGTTCGGGCCGGGCGCGGTGGCTCAAGCCTGTAATCCCAGCACTTTGGGAGGCCGAGGCGGGCGGATCACGAGGTCAGGAGATCGAGACCATCCTGGCTAACACGGTGAAACCCCGTCTCTACTAAGAAATACAAAAAAAACTAGCAGGGCGAGGTGGCGGCGCCTGTAGTCCCAGCTACTCGGGAGGCTGAGGCAGGAGAATGGCGTGAACCCGGGAGGCGGAGCTTGCAGTGAGCCGAGATCCGGCCACTGCACTCCAGTCTGGGCGACAGAGCGAGTCTCTGCCTCAAAATAAATAAATAAATAAATAAAAATAAACCCCTCAGGTTCTTTCGACAGAATTCCTGTAACTAGGTGTGCATATGTATGTGTGTGAGTGTGTGTGTTTTCTTCTTAGATGTTGGACTCAAACATTTTTTTTTTTTTTTTTTTTTTTCTGCTCTAAAGAGGGTTGGCCAAGGGTTTGAGCATTGAGGAGCCTGAGCTTCACTTTTTGGGCAAAAAAAAAAAACAACAAAAAAAAAAAAAAAAAAAAAAAAAAAAAAAAGGGAAAGGAAAAAAGTTGAGGACTCTGTTTTCAAAAACCTAGAATGGGCCGGGCACAGTGGCTCACACCTGTAATCCTAGCACTTTGGAAACTGATGTGGGTGAATTGCTTGAGCCCAGGAGTTTGAGACCAGACTGGTAAACATGGCAAAACTCCATCTCTTCAAAAAATACAAATAATAATAATAATAATAACCAGGTGTGGTGGTGCACGCCTGTAGTCCCAGTTACTTGGGAGGCTGAGGTGGGAGGATAACCTGAACTCAGAAGGTCAAGGTTGCAGTGAGCCAAAATCGTGCCACTGCACTCCAGCCTGGGCAACAAACAGAATGAGACCCTGTCTCAATAAATAAATAAACAAAAAAAATAAACGACAACGACAAAAACTAGAATGGAGTCTAGGAGCTGAGTTGTTTGAAAAGGTCAGGGTTCCCAGGGTTGAGAGGGAAAGGAGTGGCCTGGACTTGAGGAAGGGGAGTGGTGGAAATGTTTTTGCATGACTTCAATGTGGTGCAGCTATGCGGGCATCCCCTATGTGAGAACAGGCAGTGGGGCTTTCCAGTTCGCACACAGGGGATGCCTGCATAGTTGCAGCACATTGAGATTCCTGATCTAAAGCTTAGTGTAGAATGCATTGTTCAGTTTGGAAAATGAACATTTTCACTGTGACAAAGATAGAGTCAAGATCAGCAATTCATCCTTAAATTACCAAAAGTCCTAGGATTCCTGTAGAATTGTCGGTTAAAATTAAGATTTTCTACCATGGAAAAATTAGATTTTCTTCCAACTTTGATGGGTGTTGTTGGGGAAGGGAGGTCAGATTGATTTTATTTGGAAAATAAAATAATGTTATGTTTTCTTTACTTTGAGTGCCTGGAATAAATCACATGCTTAAGAAATCATTCTTACCCCAAGATCATGATAATATTCTTATGTACTTTCTTTGAAAAGCTTTGCATTTTGACCCTTATATTTGGTATAAATCCACCTGGAACTGATTTTTTTAGCATGGTGTTAAAATGGGGTCGGGATTCACTTTCTTTCTCCACATGGAGATCCAATAGACGTAGCACCTTCTACTTGTAAAGAATATTGTTTCCTCACTTCTCTGCAGAGCCACCTTTCTCACTAATTCAGTTCTGTAGGTATGAGTCTGTTCAGATTCTCTACTTCATTCCAGTAGGCAGTTGTTTATTCTTAACTATTGTAACACTGTGGTAAGTGTTCATATTTGGTACTACAACTTCTACAACTCTTTTATTTTTCTTCAAGATTACCTTGACTCTTCTTGTCTCTTGCATTGCTATACACATTTTAGTATTAGCTTGTCAATTTTTTTCACAAAATCTGCTTGGGCTTTCATTGAAATTGTATTAGGTCTATAGATGTATAGAACTATTTAGGATGTATTTTACATATTGAAAATGTTGAGTCTTCTAATCCATGGACATGGGTTTTCTTCTATGTATATCTTCTTTAATTATGCCTAATAATGCTTTTTTTTTCTTTTCTTTTCTTTTCTTTCTTTTTTTCTTTCTTTTTTTTTTTTTTTTTTTTTGAGACTGAATCTCACTCTGTCACCCAGGCTGGAGTGCAGTGGCATGATCTTGGCACACAGCAACCTCCACCTCCTGGGTTCAAGCAGTTGTCCTGCCTCAGCCTCCCAAGTAGCTGGGATTACAGGTGCCCATCACCACACCTAGCTAATGTTTTTATTTTTAGTAGAGTCAGAGTTTCACCATGTTGGTCAGGCTGAGCCACCGTGCCCGGCCTTAATTCTTTTTTCTAATTCAACTTTATTGAGACACAATTTAACTGTAACAAGTGTACTGATTTTAAGTATATAAGACAAATGTATGTACCTATCTAACCACCAACAAATCCAAGATATTGTACTTCGCTATCTACCCTAAAATGTTCCCTCATGACATTTTGCAGTCAATTCCCATACCTCTGACCTCAGGCAAACACTATTGTTGTTTCTGTCACTACAGATTAAGATTTGCCTACTTTAGAATTTTATATAAATGGAATCATACAGAATGTTATGTTTTGTTGTCTGAATTATTTTGTCAACATATGTTTATGAGATTCATCTACTTTTGTTGTGGGTATCAGCAGTTTGTTACCATTTATGGCTGAGAAATATTCTCATGTATGTATATGCCACAATTTATTAATTCATTCACCTGTTGATAAGTATTTGGATTTTTCTGTTTGGGGGCTTTTGAATAAAGCTCATATGAGCATTTGTGAAGATATATTATTATATTTATTTCTGTGCACATACGCTTCCATGTCTGTTGGTTAATGTGAAATCCCTGGGTGACATGGTGTTTACTAATTACTTAGTAATTATGAAACCCTTTTCCAAACTGATTGTACCATTTTTTATTCCCACTACATAAGAGTTCCAGCTGCTTTACATCCTAATACTTGGTATTGTCAACCCTTTTAATTTTAATCATTCTAATTGTTTTACAGTGGTATATAATTGTTTTTAATTTATATTTCTTGTGATGACTAATGATGATGAGAATTTTGCATGTACTTTCTATATCATTTTTTGTGAAATGTCTATTCAAATCGTGTGCACATATTTTAAACTCAGGTTGTTTGTCCTCTTATTATTCGGTTGCAAATGTTCTTTTTATATTATCCTCTTTTATTTTCTTAATGATGTCTTTTGAAGACTAGATGTTTTTAATTTTAATGAAGTCCAGTTTGTAATTTTTATTTTTTATACCTAGTGTCTCATATAAGGGAACTTAGCCTACCAAAGGTAACAAAGGTCCTATATTTTTTATTAAAATTTTCTAAATATTCCTTTTACATTTAGGTGTATAGTCCATTTTGAGTTAATCTTTGTCTATGAAGTGAGGTGTGGGTTGAGGCTTTTTTAAACCCTGCTTATCTTTTGGTTACTGTTGTTTTTTTTTTTTTCCTGAATTAATTTGTGTTCAGAGAATATCTTCTGTATAATTTCAATTTGTTAGAATTTGTTAAAACTTCATTTGTGACCTATCATGTTATCAATTTTGATAAATATTCTATGTACATGTGAAAAGAATGTATGTTCCATAGCTATGGGTTACAATGCTGTTCAAATGTTCTGAATGTCTACTTTTTTTATTGCTTCATCAGTTACTGAGAAATTTGTATTAAGATTTTCTACCATGATTGTGGATATGCTTGATTGGATTTTTTAGTTTAGTATGGTTTTGCTTCAAATATTTTGAAGGCTTTTTTGTTAATGTTCTGTCACTTAGAATATTGTATCTTTTGGTGGATTAACTTTTTTTTTTTATCATTTGTAATGTCCTTTATCTCTAAGTAAATGTTTTTACCAATAATTATCTGATATTAATGTACAACCGCTGTTTTATTTAGTGTCTGCATGGTTGTATGTTTCCATCCTTTTAATCTTTGTGCTTTTTTTTTTTTTTTTTTTTTTTGAGACAGGATCTCATTCTGTCACCCTAATTGGAAGGCAATGGCGCTATCACTGCTAACTGCAGCCTTGACCTCTTGGGCTGAGTTAATTCTCCTACCTCAGCCTCCCAGGTAGATGGGACTACAGGCATGCACTACCATGCCTTGCTAATTTTTTGTATTTTCTGTAGAAACAAAATTTTACCACGTTGTCCAGGCTGTTCTTGAACTCCTGGGCTCAAGCAATCTGCTGGTCTCGGCGTCCCAAAATACTGGGATTACAGGCCTGAGCCTGGCCTTTCATGCATTCTTATATTTAAAATGTGTCTCTTATAAGTAGTATATAGTACTGTTATTGTCAGGTCTGACAATGATTGTTTTTTAATTGGAATATTTACTCTGATAATATTTGACACAATTTCTGATATTTAGGGGTTTAAATTTAGTGTTGATTCTCTGTGTGTCTTTCTCTTGCTCTCTTTTTCTTCCTTTGTTCCTTCTTCCATTCTTCTCTCACAGCCTTTTGAATTAGACACTTTATTATTTTATTTTTCAACTCTTTTAGCTTGTTACACTTTTTTTTAAAACTATTCTCTTAGTTGTTCCTCTAGAGATTACTATGTGCATTCTAACTTGTTAAAATCTAACAAAAAGAAGTACTTTTATATTACTTCCAAAAACTGCAACATTCATGAAGCACATTAAGACCATTTACCCTTCTATCTTTTGTGACTTTTGTGCTATTGTTGTGGATTTTGCTCCTGCATATATTTTAAACCCACATATCATTATTGTTTATATATTTCATATTTTAGATTTACTCATGTACTTATCCTTTCTCTTGTCCTTTATTTCATCCTGTTGCTTTGTGATATTTCTGTGGAAACGTGTCTTCTGACTAAAGAACTCCCGTTAGTATTTTTTTGGTTTGAATCTATTACTAAATATTTGTTTAAATCTCAAAAATCTTCATTTCACTTTTACTTTAGAAAAATATTTCTAACGGGTGTAGAATCCTGATACAGTTATTTTCTTTTAGCTTTGACCTTATATTAATAGATGTAATTTTGATGTTTATGGCTTACTTTCTTTTGCTGAGAATTGAAGTGTCAGACTTCTTGCTGCTATTTTGAAGATTATATTCCTTTTTCCTCCAGTTTGTATTAACGTCTCCTCTTTGCCTTTGATTTTTAGCAGTTTTGGTATGATATACCTATATGTTGTTTTCTCTGTATTGAATTTGCATGGGATTGATGACTTCCTGAATTTATGCCTTGGTGTTTTATAAAATTCTGCCATTTTGTTCTTCAAATGTTGTCTCTATTTCATACATCTCTTGTTCATTACTTTCTTCTCCTCATCCTCCCCCTTCTCCTCCTCCTCTTTCTTCTGATTTTAGGATTTAAACTGCATATATATTAAATATTTTCACTATTTCCCATCTTTTATCTTTTTAAAAACACCATTTATATTTGTCTTTCTCTTTTCTCTCTGTGCTTTGTACTGAATATTTTCTTCCATCTATATTCCAATTTACTAATGCTTTCATTGACTGCTTCTAATCTGCTTTTTATTAACTTTTTGATTTTAGTTATTATACATTTTCTCAGTTCTAGAATCACCATTTGAAGAATTTTTAGATTTTTTTAGTTGTATGCTGAGACTTTCCATCTTGTCATCTGATTTCTGGAACATATTAATATCAGTTATTTTAAAGTCCATGTACAATGATTTCCATATTTGAATCTTCAATGGGTATATTTTTATAACCTATTTGTACTCTTGATTTTCAGTTCTGTGGTCTCATCTCCTGATATGCCTAGTAATTTTTTATTGACAACTTGACAGAGTGTATGATAAATTGTATACATATTTTAACAATCTAGATAATATTATCTTCCAGAGATAATTCACTTTTGTTCAAAAGTTAGGTAAAAGGAGCATTAATTTTAACTCGACCAGCAATTTAGTTGTTTCTAGAGTTACAACTAAAAACTACTACATGTTATAGGAAGAAAGAAGAAATCTCTGTTGTCTTTCAAAGATCTTATTAAAGTAATATAAAGTATTAACCCCATATGTCACTAACATCTAAACATAGCTAAAAGCTAGTTGACATTATCCTCACAGTACAACTAACACCAACAGGTCAGTTTCTCACTTACAGTAGTAAATTGACTCATATCTATATATTGACTCTTCACATAAGTTCAGTAGATGTTTTTAATGTCTAATTGCATGTAATGTATTCAGATTAATCACTAACTGTATCATTCATCTTACAGAAATTCCCATTACGACTAAAGTATTAATCACAGGTAAGCCATAAAAAAGGTGATTAATCTCTTCTTTAAAATACAGTGGAGTTGCCGGGGGCGGTGACTAATGCCTGTAATCCCAGCACTTTGGGAGGTTGAGGTGGACGAATCACCTGAGGTTGGGAATTCAAGACCAGCCTGACCAACATGGAGAAACCATGTCTCTACTAAACATAGCTGGGCATGGTGGTGCACGCCTATAATCCCAGCTACTCGGGAGGCTGAGGCAGGAGAATCATTTGAACCTGGGAGGCGAAGGTTGCAGTGAGCCGAGATCATGCCATTATACTCCAACCTGGGCAATAAGAACGAAACTCCATCTCAGAAAAAAAAAAACAACAGTATATTATATATAGAGAGAGAGAGGAGTTGCTGTGGCTGACAAGACAGCCGAATAGGAACAGCTCCAGTCTGCAGCTCCCAGCAAGATCAACGCAAAAGGTGGGTGATTTCTGCATTTCCAACTGAGGTACCTGGCTCATCTCACTGGGACTGGTTAGACTGTGGGTCCACCCCGCAGACGGTGAGCCAAAGCAGGGTGGGGCGTTGCCTCTGGCGTCTGGAATGCCAGCAAGATAGAACCTTTCACTCACCCGGAAGGTGGGCTGAAGCTAGGGAGCCAAGTGGTCTAGCTCAGCAGATCCCACCCCCTGGGAAGCCAGCAAGCTAAGATCTACTGACTTGAAATTCTCGCTGTCAGCACAGCAGTCTGAAGTCGACCTGGGATGCTCAAGCTTGGTGAGGGGAGGGGTGTCCACCATTACTGAGGCTTAAGTAGGAGGATTCCCCCTCACAGTGTAAACAAAGCCAGTGGGAAGTTCGAACTGGGTGGAACACACCACAGCTTGGCAAACCTGCTATAGCCAGACTGCCCCTCCAGATTCCTCTTCTCTGGGTAGGGCACCTCTGAAAGAAAGGCAGGAGCCCCAGTCAGGGGCTTATAGATAAAACTCCCATCTCCCTGGCACAGAGCACCTAGGGGAAGGGGCGGCTCTGGGGGCACCCAGATTCATAAAGGAAGTTCTTAGAGCCCTACAAAGAGACTTAGACTCCACACAATAATACTGGGAGACTTTCACCCCACTGTCAATATTAGACAGATCAATGAGACAAAAAATTAACAAGGATATTCAGGACTTGAACTCAGCTCTGGATCAAGCGGACCTAATAGACATCTACAGAACTCTCCACCCCAAGTCAACAGAATATACATTCTTCTCAGCACCACATCACACTTATTGTAAAACTGGCCATATAATTGAAAGTAAAACACTCCTCAGCAAATGCAAAAGAACGGAAATCATAAGAAACAGTCCCTCAGATCACAGTCCAGTCAAATTAGAACTCAGGATTAAGAAACTCACACAAAACTGCACAACTACATGGAACTTAAACAACCTGCTTCTGAATGACTACTGGCTAAATAACAAAATTAAAGCAGAAATAAATAAGTTCTTTGAAACCAATGAGAACAAAGACACAACATACCACAATCTCTGGGACACAGCTAAAGCAGGGTTTAGAGGAAAATTTATAACACCAAATGTCCACAGGAGAAAGCAGGAAAGATTTAAAATGGAAACCCTAACATCACAAAAGAACTAGAGAAGCAAGAGCAAACAAATTCAAAAGCTAGCAGAAGACAAGAAATGACTAAGATCAGAGCAGAACTGAAAGAGATAAGAAACACGAAAAACCTTTCAAAAAATCAATGAATCCAAGAGCTGGTTTTTTGAAAAGATTAACAAAATCGACCACTAGCCAGAATAATAAAGAAGAAAAGAGTGAAGAGTCAAATAGACACAATAAAAAAATGATAAAGGGGAAGATCACCATTGATCCCACAGATATACAAACTACCATCAGAGAATGCTGTAAACACCTCTACGCAATGATATTGATTCTTCCTATCCATTACCATGGAAAATTTTTTGGAGCTAGGGAGCCAAGTGGTCTAGCTCAGCAGATCCCACCCCCTGGGAACCTAGCAAGCTAAGATCTAGACGCAAATAAACTAGAAAATTTAGGAGAAATGGATAAATTCCTGGACACATACACCTTCCCAAGACTAAATCAAGAAGAAGTCGAATCCTTGAATAGACCAATAACAAGCTCTGAAATTGAGGCAGTAATTAATAGCCTATCAACCAAAAAAAGCTCAGGACCAGACGGATTCACAGCCAAATTCTACCAGAGGTACAAAGAGGAGCTGGTACCATTCCTTCTGAAACTATTCCAAACAATAGAAAAAGAGGGATTCCTCCCTAATTCATTTTATGAGGCCAGCATCATCCTGATACCAAAATCTGGCAAAGAAACAACAAAAAAAGAAAATTTCAGGCCAATATCCCTGATTCATGCGAAAATACTCAATAAAATGCTGGCAAACCGAATCCAGCAGCACATCAAAAAGCTTATCCACCATGATCAAGTCGGCTTCATCCCTGGGGTGCAAGGCTGATTCAACATATGCAAATCAGTAAACATAATCCATCACATAAACAGAACCAATGACAAAAAATACAGGATTATCTCAATAGATGCAGAAAAGGCCTTTGACAAAATTCAACACCCCTTCATGCTAAAAACTCTCAATAAACTAGGTATCAATGGAATGTATCTCAAAATAAGAGCTATTTATGACAAACCCACAGCCAATATCATACTGAATAGGCAAAAACTGGGAGCATTCCCTTTGAAAATGGCACAAGACAATGATTTTCTCTCTCACCACTCCTATTTAACATAGTATTGAAACTTCTGTCCGGGGCACTCAGGCAAGAGAAAGAAATGAAGGGTATTTAAATAGAAAAAGAGGAAGTCAAATTTTCTGTTTGCAGATGACATGATTTTATATTTAGAAAACCCCATCATCTCCACCCAAAATCTCCTTAAGCTGATAAGCAACTTCAGCAAAGTCTTAGTATACAAAATCAATGTGGAAAAATCACAAGCAATCCTACACACCAATAACAGACAGAGAGCCAAGTCTTCAGTGAACTCCCATTCACAATTGCTACTAAGAGAATAAAATACCTAGCAATACAACTTACAAGGTGTGTGAAGGACCTCTTCAAGGAGAACTACAAACCACTGCTCAAGGAAATAAGAGAGGACAGAAACAAATAAAAAAATTTTCCATGGTAATGGATAGGAAGAATCAATATCATGAAAATGGCCATACTGCCCGAAGTAACTGGTAGATTCAGTGTGATCCCCATCAAGCTACCATTGACTTTCTTCACAGAATTGGAAAAAACTTTAAACTTCATATGGAACCAAAAAAGAGCTGGCATAGCCAAGACAATCCTAAGCAAAAAGAACAAAGCCGGAGGCATCACACTACCTGACTTCAAACTACACTACAAGGTTACACTAACCAAAAAAGCATGGTACTCGTAACAAAACAGACATATAGACCAAAGGAACAGAATAGAGTCCTCAGAAATAACACCACACATCTACAACCATCTGATCTTTGACAAACCTGACAAAAACAAGCAACGGGGAAAGGATTCCCTATTTAATAAATGGTGTTGGAGAAACTGGCTAGCCATATGCAGAAAACTGAAACTGGGTCCCTTACATACACCTTATGCAAAAATTAACTCAAGATGGATTAAAAACTTAAATGTAAAACCCAAAACCACAAAAACTCTACAAGAAAACCTAGAAAATACCATTCAGGATATAGGCATGGGCAATGACTTCATGACTAAAACACCAAAAGCAATGGCAACAAAAGCCAAAATTCACAAATGAGATCTAACTAAATTAAAGAGCTTCTGCACAGCAAAAGAAACTATCATCAGAGTGAAGAGGCAACCTACAGAATGGGAGAAAAGTTTTTGCAATCTATCCATCTGACAAAGGGCTAATATCCAGAATCTACAAAGAACTTAAACAAATTTACAAGAAAAAAACAAACAACCCCATCAAAAAGTGGGCAAAGGATATGAACAGAAACTTCTCAAAAGAAGATATTTATGTTGCCAACAAACATATAAAAAAGCTCGTCATCACTGGTCATTAGAGAAATGCAAATCAAAACCACAATGAGATACCACCTCACGCCAGTTAGAATGGTGATTATGAAAAAGTCAGGAAACCACAGATGTTGGAGAGGATGTGGAGAAATAGAAACGCTTTTACACTGTTCGTGGGAGTGTAAATTAGTTCAACCTTTGTGGAATACAGTGTGGCAATTCCTCAAAGATCTAGAACCAGAAATACCATTTGATCTAGCAATCCTATTGCTAGGTATATATCCAAAGGCTTATAAATCATTCTACTATAAAGACACATGCACACGTATGTTTGCTGCAGCACTATTCACAATAGCAAAGACTTGGAACTAACGCAAATGCCCATCGATGATAGACTGGATAAAGAAAATGTTGTATATATACACCATGGAATACTATGCAGCCATAAAAAAGGATGAGTTCATGTCCTTTGTGGGTACATGGATGAAGCTGGAAATCATCATTCTCAGCAAACTAACACAGGAACAGAAAACCAAACACCACATGTTTTCACTCATAAGTAAGAGTTGAACAATGAGAACACATGAACACAGGGAGGGGAACATCATACACTGGGGCCTGTCGGGGAGTGGGGGTCTAGGGGAGGGATAGCATTAGGAGAAATACCTAATGTAGATGACGGGTTGATGGGTGCTGCAAACCACTATGGCATGTGTATACCTATGTAACAAGCCTGCACATTCTGCACATGTATCCCAGAACTTAAAGTATAATATATATGTATATATATCTGCTGTGTATATATATGTATATATATCCGCTATATATGTATATCTATACATATATGTGTGTGTATATATACATATATATGTGTATATAGACACACAATATATACAAATACATATATACATATATAGCAGATATATGTTATATATATGGAAATATATGTACGCGCACACACATATATATATAGCAGAGTTTTTTTTCTTTTCCTATAATAGGTAGTGGAAAACTTAAGAAAAATATATAAATTAATTTAAAAAAATTCAGTCTTATAAAAGACTGATTTTTCTCATCAGGTAGTGTAACTCAGCTTCAAGTAACAATACACTGCTAAAAGTAGCTTTAAAAACAGGAGAAGTCTGGAAACAGGAAGTATGGAGAAAAATATCCAAGTTTATTAGAGCAGTTCAGCAATTTCGTTAGTAGGTGGGACCCTTCTCCCACCCTCCTTGGTACATGAAGGCTCAGTACCTTCATACTAGCAGGATGGCTTTCCCCTCCAAGATGAGACATATAAGTATGACAGTATTTGGGCCCCCAAAATCTATCAGATTTTATAACCTGCATTTATACATATTGTACCAGAAGCATTTATTCCATAGTAAGTCTTTTGAACTTTTATTTTATTTATTTATTTATTTTTTAATTTATTGAGACGGAGTCTTGCTCTGTCACCAGGCTGGAGTGCAGGGGCACGATCTCGGCTCATTGCAACCTCCACCTCACAGGAACAAGCGATTCTCCTGCCTCGGCCTCCCAGGTAGCTGGAACTACAGGTGCCCGCCATCACGCCTGGCTAATATTTTTGTATTTTTACTAGAGACAGGGTTTCACTGTGTTCGCCAGGATAGTCTCAATCTCCTGACCTCGTGATCCGCCCACCTCAGCCTCCCAAAGTGCTGGGATTACAGGCGTGAGCAACTGCGCCTGGCTATTTATTTATTTTTGAGACAAAGTTTCGCTCTTGTTGCCCAGGCTGGAGTGCAATGGCATGATCTCGGCTCACTGCAACCTCGACCTCCCAGGTTCAAGCGATTCTCCTGCCTCAGCCTTCTGAGTAGCTGGGATTACAAGTGTGTGCCACATGCCCAGGTTGTTGCTGTTTTTTTAAAAAAATTTATTTATTTATTTATTTATTTATTTATTTATTTATTTATTGGCATGAGCCGCTGCACCCGGACTCAACCTTCATTTTCAATGGTGATACGTATTCCATACCAAAAAAAAAGAAAGAAAGAAAGGTCGGGCACGGTGGCTCATGCCAGTAATCCCAGCACTTTGGGAGTCCGAGGCGGTTGGATCACCTGAGGTCAGGATTCGAAGCCCAGCCTGACCAACATGGCAAAACCTCGTCTCTACTAAAAAATACAAAAATTAGCTGGGCATGATGGCAGGTGCCTATAATCCCAGCTA
The DNA here is from genome assembly GCF_001698545.2 of Rhinopithecus bieti. Taxonomy (NCBI): domain Eukaryota; kingdom Metazoa; phylum Chordata; class Mammalia; order Primates; family Cercopithecidae; genus Rhinopithecus; species Rhinopithecus bieti. The sequence goes on from NW_016816004.1 coordinate 204,268, forward strand.
CTTAGGAGGCTGAGGCATGAGAATCGCTTGAACCCAGGAGGCAGAGGTTGCAGTAAGCCAGTATCATGCCACTGCATTTCAGCCTGGGCGACAGAGTAAGAATCCATTTCAAAAAACCCAAAACAACAACAACAACAACAACAAAAAAAAAAAAAAAAAAAAAAAAGAAAAAGGAAAAGAAAAAGAAAGAAAAAACAAACCACACACCCTATAGTTGGACAGGCCCAGTGGCTCATGCCCGACGTAATCCCAGCACTTCGGTGGTCAAGGCAGGAGGATCAATTAAGTCCAGGAGTTACCAGCTTGAGCAACATAGAGAGACCTGGTTTCTACTAAAAATAATATTAGGCTAGCATGGTGACGCATGCCTGTAGTCCCAGCTATCTGGGAGGCTGAGGCACAGGAGAATAGTTTGAGCCCAGGATTTTGAGGTTTCAATGAGCTATGATCACATCATTGCACTCCGTCCTGGGCAACAGAGTGAGACTCTGTCTTAAAAAACCAAAAACTGTAATTGACTTACTGTAATAAACAGCATTCCTTTCGTTTATGGAATACCTGGGTATTAAGAAATATATACTAGTGGCCGGGCGCGGTGGCTCAAGTCTGTAATCCCAGCACTTTGGGAGGCCGAAGAGGGCTGATCACGAGGTCAGGAGATTGCGACCATCCTGGCTAACATGGTGAAACCCCGTCTCTACTAAAAAAAAAAAAAAAAAAAAAAAAAAAAAAAAAAATTAGCCCGGCTTCGTGGCGGGCGCATGTAGTTCTAGCTACTCGGGAGGCTGAGGCAGGGAGAATGGCGTGAACCCGCGGGGGCCGGAGTTTGCAGTGAGGCCGGGATCGCACCACTGCCACTCCAGCTGCGGCAACAGGAGCCGAGACTGTCTTAAAAAAAAAAAAAAAAAAAAAAAACATGCTGAGAGGCTTACACAAGCACCTCTAATCCTTAAACATCTTAGCAAGGTAGGCTATTATCAACAAATGAGAAAACTGAAACTCAGCTTAAAACTTATCTGATATTTCTGCTAGTAAGTTGCAGAACAGGGAATTTGAGCCCAGATATATCTGATTCCCAAACCAGCAGTCATAATGATATTTATTTAACACCGGGGATGGGTGGGCCGGGTAGGGAGAAATCAAAGCCCAAAGGAACAGGCAAATTTGTAACTCATAAACATAGAATTAGCTAAGCTTATTATTGTAAAAACCCACAAAAAAACTGAATTCTTATAAGAAATCATCAAATGGCTACAAAGCTATGATGGATATTCAGATCTATTTATAACCTACAGTTCATTATTGCTCTTTTAGTAGAAAGTAAGCAATTACTCAGTTTGCATCAGTAGATATGTTAAGCTTACTCTGACATCCTGTTTACCATACCTCTTGATCAGGCTGACTGACATTTTGTTCTTCATAATTCTTTGTTAGCACTTCCTACAGTTGTCTAACACTATCTAGCACATACAATTAGTCACATTTGTCAACATTCCTCAGTAAGGTTAGATTAAGTTCAATTTCTCATGGCACCCATATAAAAAGCTCCTGATTTGACTCTCCTATAGCACAATAAATTTCACTAGCCAATAGAAAATTCTATGAAATATATGTAAATGCACATATATGTGATTGTGGTACTTCTTGTGGTAGGTTTGGTCTGTATCCTCAAATAGGTGACAATCAAACCATTTTTTTTGCTCTAAAGGCATCAAGAAGGCTATACAGAGGCTGGCATGGCGGCTCACACCTGTAATCCCGTCACTTTGGGAGGCCATGGCGGGTGGATCACTTGAGGTCAAGAATTCGACACCACCGTGGCCAACATGGCAAAATCCTGTCTCCATAAAAATACAAAAATTAGACGTGGTGGTGCATCCCTATAGACCCCATTACCAGGGGTGGCTGAAACAGGAGAATCACTTGAACCCTAGAGACAAAGGTTACAGTGAGCCGAGATCGCACCACTGCACTCCAGCCTGGGCAACAGAGCAAGACTCTGTCTCAAAACAAACAAACACAAAGTCTATACAGTGTCTATAGGTGTTAGCAGTTAAATGGAATAATGGATGAAATAGGAAAAAGAAGAAGTAGGAGGGAAGCAGTGAAAGAAGGAAGAAAGAATTGTATATACAGGGCAAGGGAATGGGACAGACAGTGCTGTCACTATTGTCAATTCTGCTGTGACAGAATACATTCTAGAACAGACTGGGAAACAGCACAGGGCAAATGTTCCTGTCCTGCCAACAGGACTAGCAGAGACTAAGCCAAACTGCTGTCACTGATTGCATCACTACACGTTGTCACGGATTGCATCACTATGGTTTCTCTTCTCCGAGGACACTTTTTTTCTCTCCTCTCCACCCAGGGACTTGGACATTTGATTTCAAATTCTCCCAACAGTTTCAGGCTCTTTAGGCCCAGTCTCACTTATTTGCCTACCCACTTCCAGGACGTGCTCCAAAGGGCTTTACCAACATACCCCTCATGTCAAAGACCAGCCCCACCTCTGGCTTTCTCTTCTCCCCATGTCATTCCTGCCCATGGCGTGGGTGGTTCTGGGAGAAAGGTGACATAAACAGGTTCCCTCTGGACTCAACACAGCAGAGCCAAATAGGAAATGAGGTTGGCAGCTTTCCTTGTGAGGTCAGTCACTGAGAAGTGCTGACAGTCTGGCAGATGGGAAATCAGAGTCCCTGAGAGAGCAGGAAACACTCAGCGAGCTTCTCAGCCTCTCTTTTTTTTTTTTTTTTTTTTTTTTTTTTTTTTTTTTTTTTTTTTTTTTTTTGCCCTCTGCTATAGCTATCCGAAGCTGTCCTAGGGTCAGTGAACAAGAAAGTTCTCTGGCCTGGAGCAGTGGCTCAAGCCTCTAATCCCAGCACTTTGGGAGGCCGAGACAGGCGGATCACGAGGGTCAGGGGATCGAGACCACCCTGGCTAACACGGTGAAACCCCGTCTCTACTAAAAAAAAAAAAAGAAAATACAAAAAAACTAACCAGGCGAGGTTGCTGGAGCCTGTGGTCCCAGCTACTCGGGAGGCTGAGGCAGGAGAATGGCGTGAACCCGGGAGGCGGAGCTTGCAGTGAGCTGAGATCTGGCCACTGCACTCCAGCCTGGGCAACAAAGGGAAACTCCCTCTCAAAAAAAAAAAAAAAAAAAAAAAGAAAGTTCTCCCCTATCTGTCTGGCCAGACCAAAGTAATGTTTTGGATTAAGCTTCATTTTTTTGTCCCATCCTGACACAGCCCTCTGGGAGGGAGAGGGGAATTCATAAATTTACTTCAGTTTGATTTTTGTGACTAACAAGAAAGTGTTGTTTTACCCTTCTTTTCATTCTAGAGTGCCAATGTGCTCACTCTTAGCACCTTGTTAATAAGATGTAAGATTTATTTACCCCATCTTCATTTACTCATCATCTTTCTCCTGTCTTAAATAAACCCCACACTTACAGCGTATAAAATTACGCAGTTTATTTTAAAAGAACAGATTTTGAAGACCTACAGATCTGGTTTTCATACTGGCTCCCACGTGTCTTGGCAGAGTGACATTGGAGAAGCTGGTCAACTTCTTTAAATGTCACTCAATTGTTTCATCACCAAAATGAAGGTTATGATGTCTACCTAAGAGGGTTTTAAGATTTAAGAGAAAGGATGTCCATCAGGTGAAAGGCAAGGAGTGACTGAGTAGAAATATCCATTCCCTTTCCCCTCTCTTTAACCCATCAGACCAAAAGAACATAGCATTTTTCGTTTGTTTTTTAACAAGTTGTGAACCCAGAAAATCTGAGAGGTCTCAGTTTATTTAGAAAGTTGATTTTGCCAAGGTTGAGGACATGCCCGTAACACAGCCTCAGGAAGTCCTAATGACATGTGCCCAAGGTGGTCAAGGCACAGCTTGGTTTTATACATTTAGGGAGACAGGAAACATCAATCAATATATGTAAGAAGTTCATTGGTTCCTTCTGGAAAGGCGGGGCAACTTGAAGCAAAGGCAGGAAGACTGGAAGCAGGGAGGGAGCTTCCAGGTCACAGATAAGTGATAGACAAATAGTTACATTCTTTCCAGTTTCAGATTAGCCTCTCCAAAGGAAATATACATCTATCTCAGTGAGCAGAGGAATGAGTGACTTTGAATAGAATGGGAGGCAGCTTTGCCCTAAACAGTTCCCAGCTTGAATTTTCCTTAGAGATTTTGGGGGCCCAAGATATTTATTTTCCTTTCACAAAGTGGACAAATGCTTTGAAGAATTAAAACATTATCACTAGTCTTAAAGAGCTAATAATTTAGTTGTGGATATAATGCTCAGTCACTGGAACAGTAAGAGACCAATTCAAGAGTGGTTATTAAGTAATCAATTATGTAATGTGTGATTTAGATTATTTAACTAAAATTAAATAAGAAAAGAAAAGATAGATTGAAGTTTTCTGTCAAGTAGACTTTCCTCTTATAGGATCTTCTAGGCATTCTATGAAGTGAGAAATAAGTTTAGGTTGAGGTAATTATATGAACATATTAATTTATATTTTTCCTTATTAAACATAGACTGACAGGTATACTTGGTGACAAAATCCCACGAATCCCCAAACTCTCTCAAAAAAATATTCTAAAAATCCATGTTAGAGGCCGGGCACTGTGGCTCATGCCTGTAATCCCAGAACTCTGGGAGGACACGGTGGGTGGACTACCTGAGGTCAGGAGTTCAAGACCAGCCTGGACAACATGGCGAAACCCCATCTCTACTAAAAAAACAAAAATTGGCCGGATGTGGTGGTGCAGGCCTGTAATTCTGTAATCCCAGTTACTCAGAAGGACGAGGTAGGAGAATCACTTGAACCCGGAGGCAGCGGTTGCAGTGAGCCAAGATGTCGCCACTACACTCCAGCCTAGATGGCAGAATGAAAAAAAAAAAGATCCACGTTATATTAATCTCTCCTTCCAATCCTCTTATAAATCTATAACACTTTGCTCCTACCTTGTGCCTATCATGATAATCATGATGATTATAAAAGTATTTTATATAAAAATTTTCCCAATTACTCATACAGTCAATAATAAGATTCCATCAGAAATTTATGAAATAAGAATTTCCCAGCTCCCTTCTACTCCCACTTACCAAAGAAGCAGAAATTCTATCAAATATCAGGAATAATTTTTTTAATGCAAATTCCTCTTTGAAACCCTTTGACCCTCAGGAGATTTAAATTCGATGAGGGGAAAAAGAGAACATACCAGACCTTTAAAATAGCTGATGAGAAATATTTGCATTTCTGAAAGAATTTTAATATGACTCATGAGTCATCTTCCTCTTTGGCCGCCTGATACAAATTCAGGATGTTATTTATCATCTCTATAAAAAATATTTTTTCCATATATCTCTGGATAATTCTTTTGCCACAACCTAAGGGGTTATGATACTTTTCCTTTCAGGAATCAAAGTACTAAGTGTGGCAAAAAGACAAGTATCCTCTGGATAGAAACCAAATAAGCTCACTCAAAATTAAAGAAGAGAGTAAAAGAACTTTCATGTACTTAGCTTACTATGTGCCAGATACTGCTCAAAACATCTCATAATTAACTCATTCAGTCCTCACAACTCTCCTAGCCATAGGGTAGGTATAAATGGCCTCATTTTGTAGATGAGAAAAATGGGCGAGAGAGATGAAGTATTTACCCAAGGTCACAGTGACAGAAAATGGCAGAACCAGGATTCTAACAGGCAGAAGGACTCAAAACCTAAATGAGTGTCCCCAAACCAGAATTTCATAAGCACTGGTGAATTCTGAGCAAGCACAGGAGAATCTTTGTTTAGTATAATTAAAGAATGGCATATTCTATTAGGCCAGAAATTCCTTTCTGTGACAATACGTTGCTATAAACCTCTCTTTAAACTCATCTACTTCCTTTTCTCATAAATTTCATGTGTATATTTATATACAAATTATATATAAACAGAAGCAACACGATGTGTATGTGCATGTATATGTATGTAGATAGAAAGATAGATAGAGGAAATGACTCACAAGAATATGGAGGCTGGCAAATCCAAAATCTGCAGCTTGGGCCAGCAGGCTGGAGACCAGGGGAGAGTTAACGGTGCAGTTCACTACTGAAGGCCATCTTCTGGAAAATTCTCACTTCTCTGGGGAAACTATTGTTTTGTTCTGTCGAAGTAATTGGATAAGGTCTACTCACATTATGGAGAGCCAGCTGTTGCACTCAAAGTCCACTAATTTAAATGCTATTTTCATCCATACCCCCCTACCCAGAAATATCCAGAATAATGTTTGATCACATATCTGAGCAGTGTAACCCAATCAAGTTAACACATAAAATTAACTATCATATATATATTTACACATATGTGTATATATAGTGTGTGTATATATATGTACACACACACGTATCTCATATATAATCTGTCTATATATAAACTTTTCATAAAGGAAAGGTGATATTTTTGTAGTACTTTAGGAATAATGAATAGGAACATTTGAAATCACTGTTGAAGGGCTAAGGACATAGAAAGCATTGGGTCAAATTCTGTATTGACCACCCGACATAACCAGGAATTTAGATTCATGAATAACTTCTGACTATTAGCTTTTCTTGTGATTCATTCCCTTCTCCTAAAGCTTGAGGACAGACAAAACAAAAATCAGATTAATCAAATAAAATGATACATTTCTGCCTATGAATAATCTAATTTATTTATTTGTCTGTTGGCTCATCTATCTATTGAGACTTAGAAGTAGGTCTACATTCTACCTCAGCCAGAACTGAAAATAGGGCAGACTGGATAATACATGCTGGCTTCTTTGCTTTCCAAAAAGAGAATGACCAGACCTCCCACGACCCTGCTTAAAAATTATGTACAAATGACTTAGTTAAAGTGATGCAATTTTCCCCAAAATGTTGTGAGTAGCCTTGATGATGAGGAGATTATCTAAATGCTGGTGCAAACAATCTCTGGAGAGTACCCCAGACAATCCATTCGGGTGCAAGTAGAATATGCTGTATTAGGATGTATGCATTCTCTTTGTAAATAGTTTTAGTTTAAAATATTTTAAAAAATTACATTGACACTTCTGTTATGATTGTCAGCCAATCACCTGTCATGTACAAAGTGAAAAGGGCCTAAGGGACAAGTAGAAGATACACAATGACAACAGACTGACAACAGCACCATTGATCATTGGTTTGCTATGTATTGCAGAACACAGGTGCCTTGTTAAGTGAATACACATATTCTGGCTCTGATTTTAACCTAACTAGTCCCCACAAAATGGGTAGGTGACTAAAAAATCTATTCCAGCAAAGAATTGAAGGTGTTAATAACTCATGTACGAGGGAACAATTAGAAAACTGCGGTGTTGACACTTTTATTCCTGCCACAAGCTGTTGCCAGAAAAACTAAAATTATCAAGAATATTATTTGAAATATCTATCTGTATACATTACCATTATGATAGGTGATTAATATACAAAATAATTTTTTTTTTGAGACAGAGTCTCACTCTGTTGTCCAGGCTGGAGTGCAGTGGCATGGTCTCAATTCACTGCAACATCCACCTCCTGGGTTCAAGCAGTTCTCCTCAGACTCCCGAGTAGCTGGGATTACGGGCACCTGCCACCAAGCCTGGCTAATTTTTGTATTTCTAGTAGAGACAGGGTCTCACCATGTTGACCAGGCTGGTGTCAAACTCCTGACCTCGTGACCACCTGCCTTGGCCTCCCAAAATGCTGGGATTACATGTGTGAGCCACTGCACCTGGCCACAAAATGAATTTTAAAATTACTACTTTAAAATATTTCATGTTATTGAATGGCCGTGGTGGCTCAGGCCTGTAATCCCAGCCTTTGGGGGCCAAGGCGGGAGGATCATGAGGTCAAGAGTTCAAGACCAGCCTGATCAACATGGTGAAACCCCATCTCTACTAAAAATACAAAAATTAGCCGGGTGTGGTGCTGGGTGCCTGTAATCTCAGGTACTTGGGAGGCTGGGGCAGGAGAATCTCATGAACCCGGGAGGCGGAGGTTGCAGTGAGCTGAGACGGCGCCACTGCACTCCATCCTGGACAACAGAGTGAGACTCCATCCCCCGCCCCCCACAAAAAAGTTCCATGTTATTGATAAATTGCAAAAGCGGCCACAAATTCTATCTGTCCCTGTATGCTTATCCATTCACAATGTGACTTTGCAACTACTCCCATGAAGAGGTAAATTCTGTTCTATTCCTTGAATCTGAGTTTGACCAGGTGGACAAAGAAATGCTTGTAAAAATTACACAAGAAGAATTGAGCAGATATTTCAATATGTTTATTGAAATAATCCTGTCCCTGCTTCATCATTATATATCACGTGTGTTGGGGGCAGATAATTTGTCTTTTTAGTTGATTGGATTCTACAACTAGAAGAGCAATATCTGAAGAGATTCATCTGATCTGATTTAGATTACAAGATCCCAAACTAGCCTACTGCCATTATTAGATGAGACTGTGGTGTGAGGATCTCATCTGCAGAGGAATAGTTTCAGGCCTAGATCACTTTGGCTGTAAACATAACAGCCTCCCCTTTGCAAACCCATAGGGAGTACCTGCTGGATGACAAGAGATGTGTGTCCCAGCCACCCCTGTCACCCAGCCAACAGCTGATCAACCCTCAGAAGCAGAGCTGTCAGAGCAAGTTTTACCTGCTCAGAGGCACTCTGAACTAAATGAGCCAGTTGAGAAAACCATCCAATAGATCCCAGCCAAAATAGTTGACTTAAAAATTATAAAATAGGGCCGGGCGCGGTGGCTCAAGCCTGTAATCCCAGCACTTCTGGGAGGCCTGAGACGGCGGATCACGAGGTCAGGAGATCGAGACCATCCCTGGCTAACCGGTGAAACCCCCGTCTCTCTAAAGAATACAAAAAACTAGCCGCGCGATGTGGCGGGCGGCCTGTAGTCCACAGCTACTTGGGAGGCTTGAGGCGAGAGAAGGCGTAAACCACGGGAGGAGGAGCTTGCAGTGAGCTGAGATCGGTCCCATGCATCCAGCCTGTGAGGGACAGAGCCCAAGACTCCGTCTCAAAAAAAAACAAAAAAACAAAAACCAAAAAAACAAAACAAAACAAAACAAAAAAAAACACAAAAATTATAAAATAGGCCGGGCGCGGTGGCTCAAAGGGGGACTGTAATCCCAGCACTTTGGAGGCCGAGGCAGGCGGATTCAACAAGGTCAGGAGATCGAGACCATCCTGGCTACACGGTTGAAACCCCCCGTCTCTACTAAAAAATAAAAAAACTAGCCGGCGAGGTGGGGGCGCTCTAGTCCCAGGCTCTTGGGAGGCTGAGGCAGGAGAATGGCGGAACCGGGAGCGGAGCATTTGCAGTGAGCTGAGTCTGGCTAGTGCACTCCAGCTTGGGTGACAGGCGAGACTCCACCATCTCAAAAAAAAAAAAAAAAAAACATTATAAAATAAACATAACTGTTATTCGGCAAATGAGTTGGCTGGAGGGTGGCTTGCTCTACTTGTCTGTATCACACCAGTTGATACAAAAATTCAATGTAGCTTGAATATCTGCGGAGGCAAATCCCTCCCCACCATCACACCTTTTCCTTCAGAAGAGTCATGGGGGCTATTCTTTTGCTTTTCTTCAGCTCTATACATTTTGAACGAGTTATCAAGTACAATGGAACCAAAATTACCTGGTTGAAATTTTCACTGGAATTGTGTTACAATCTATTGGATACCCATTTAGAGAACTGGAATTTTTTTTTTTTTTTTTTTTTTTTTTTTTTTTTTTTTTGAGACGGAGTCTCGCCTGTGTCGCCCAGTCTGGATGTGCAGTGGCGCGATCTTCGGCTCACTGGCAAGCTCCGCCTCCCGGGTTCACTCCATCTCTTCCTCGCCTCAGCCTCCCGAGTAGCTGGGACTACAGGCACCCACCACCTCGCCCGGCTAGTTTTTTGTATTTTTGTATTTTTAGTAGAGACGGGGTTTCACCGTGTTAGCCAGGAGGGTCTCGATCTCCTGACCTCATGATCCACCTGCCTCGGCCTCCCAAAGTGCTGGGATTACAGCCGTGAGCCACTGCGCCTGGCCTTCTTTCTTTCTTTCTTTTCTTTTTTTTTTTTTAACTTTTTGTAGAGACAGGGTCTCACTATGTTGCCCAGGCTGGTCTCCTGGACCCAATAGGTCTTCCTGCCTCAGCCTCCTACAGTGCTGGGATTACAGGCATGAGACACCATGCCCCTGCCAAAATTTTCTATGTAGACAATAATCTAGAGAAAATAGCTTTCTCTCTCTCTCTTCCCATTACACTGGATAATGGATGAGTCCAAAGTAACAGCTGCAAATACAAGAGGAAGCAGAAGGGAAAGAAAAGAAATAAAGCCAAAGTGCCCTTTTCTTCCCCTATAAATTTGCAAGTCTGAAGCAGACTGAGGAAGGGAAAATGAGTAGCTGCTTGGGTAAGAGTTTCAGTTTTGATACTACAACTGCAAGGGAATAGAGGTAAATTATATTAGGTAAGACTGAACTTGTATTCTCTAAGAACAATTGTGAAATCTCTGGCACAATGGAACATTACTCTCTTAAATGTTTCAATCAATAAAAATAACTTAAGCTTTAAAAAAAGAAGTATAACACATATTTAATGTTGCTCTGGCATGGCAAGCAAACTGAGGTAGCCATAAAAGCCAAAATAATCAAAGTAAAAGTGGGAAATCTAAGAAGTAACCAAAAAACAAAGCCAGTGTTTCCCTGAGGACACATTCAGACCTCCTCCAACCCCCACCCACGCCCAATGACTGAGTTTCTGCTTTCATGAATGCTCAATTCTGGTGACATAAAGCCCAGTTCTGGTGACATAAAGCTTCCATCAACATTGGAAGTCTAGTTGGACCACTTTCTGCATAAAGCTGGTAGATGAATAATGGTCTCCAAAAATGGCCATGTCTTAATTCCCAGAACCTACAAATATGTGGTTACATAAAGAGGGAGAATTAAGTTTGCAGATAAAATTAAGGTTGCTAATCAGCTGACTTTAAGATAAACAGATTATCCTGGATTATCCAGTGGACTCAGTGTAAGCACAAGGGCTCTTTAAGTGTGGAAAAGGGAGGAAGAAGGTCAAGAGTCAGAGAGATTTGAAAATGCTATACTGCTGACTTTGAAGATGGAAGAAAAGACTATGAGCCAAGGAATGCATGTGGCCTTCAGAAACTGGGGAAGGCAAGGAAACAGATTCCCCAGTACAGCCTCCGGAAGAAATGCAGACTTGCTGACACTGATTTCAGCCCAGACTTCTAACTTTTACGACCATAAGATTATAAATTTGCATTGTTACTAACCACTAAATTGGTGATAATTTATTACAACAGCAATACAAAAGTAATACAGAGCCCAAAGGGATAATACGTCTTCAATACAGAAATGTCCCGGAAAATTATGGTTATGAAGAAAATAGAATAATATTTTATAATACATGTTAAGATGGGGCCAGCTGTGGTGGTTCACACCTGTTATCCTGGCACTTTGGGAGGCCGAGGTGGGTGGATCATGAGGTCAAGAGTTCTGGACCAGCCTGGCCAACATGGCAAAACCATGTCTCTACTAAAACTACAAAAATTAGCTGGGCATGGTGGTGCGTGACTGTAATCCCAGCTACTCGGGAGGCTGAGGCAGAAAAATCACTTGAACCTGGGAGGCGGAGGTTGCAGTGAGCCAAGATTATGCCATTGCACTCCAGCCTAGGCGACAGAGCAAGACGTTGTCTCGAAAAAAAAAAAAAAAGTTAAGATGGAACACACAAAAACATATCCAACCTACTCAGGAGTTCAAAGCACTCTTCCTAATTGAATTTGATTTAATGAAATTAAAAGTGTCATCTGCCTCTGAGAAAGGCAGGGCAAGATTCATTAACAATTAAATTTACTGGAAAAGGAAGAGCTGAGTCACTATGCCTGAAGCATGAACATACCTTCATTCTGCAGAATTCAGGATCTTATAAACAGAAATAGATGCCCCTCCCAGCAATGAGTTCCTTCCTATCTTCGAGATGCTTTGATCATGTGTCCCAAATGGAAGAAATGGTTTTTGTAAGTTAAGGAAATAATTTCAATTTCATGACATTCAAAATATGAATTATGAGGTTTATTTGGGGAACAAAGCACTGAAGTTCACAGACTAAAAAAATCCAGGCCAGGCGCAGTGGCTCACACCTATAATTCCAGCACTCTAGGAAGCTGAGGTGGGTGGATTACCTGGGGTCAGGAGTTTGTGACCAGCCTGGCCAACTTAGTGAAACCCCATCTCTACTAAAATACAAAATTAGCTGGGCATGGTGGCGGGTTCCTGTAATCCCAGCTACTTGGGAGGCTGAGGCAGGAGAATCGTTTGAACCCGGGAGGCAGAGGATGCAGTGAGCCAAGAGTGCGCCATTGCACTCCAGCCTGGGCAACAAGAATGAAACTCCGTCTCAAAAAAAAATTCCAGGACTCCTTCTTCTGAGTCTTTTTTAAAAAGTGCTACTGCTTCTACATATGAGAAGCGTTACATCTTCTTTTTTTTTTTTTTTA